>NC_053027.1:278303201-278323160 GCF_003073215.2 Triticum urartu
ATATTATTCTCTCTATGGCAATATGTGGAAGCTTATTTTGCAGAACCGGACACTACTCTTGGTGTTTACAAATCTTCTATGAAGGACTTGGAGGAGGAACCCGCCTTGCAATGCCGAAGACAATTTGCGCGCCGGACTTGTCGTCATTGAAGCCTGGTTCAGGGGCTACTGAGGGAGTCCTGGATTAGGGGGTGTTCGGGTAGCCGGACTATACCTTCAGCCGGACTCCTGGATTATGAAGATACAAGATTGAAGACTTCGTCCCGTGTCCGGATGGGACTTTCCTTGGTGTGGAAGGCAAGCTTGGCGATGCGGATATTCAAGATCTCCTACCATTGTAACCGACTCTGTGTAACCCTAACCCTATCTGGTGTCTATATAAACCGGAGGGTTGTAGTCCGTAGGCAACAACTCCATACACAACAATCATACCATAGGCTAGCTTCTAGGGTTTAGCCTCCTTGATCTTGTGGTAGATCTACTCTTGTACTACCCATATCATCAATATTAATCAAGCAGGAGTAGGGTATTACCTCCATCGAGAGGGCCCGAACCTGGGTAAAACAAAGTGTTCCCTGCCTCCTGTTACCATCCGGCCTAGACGCACAGTTCGGGACCCCCTACCCGAGATCTGCCGGTTTTGACACTGACACATATCTTTGTTCAATCGAACTTTAAACGCGTCTTAACCGACTGTCGGCTTCTCCCTCTTCGGTCAGGGACCGAAAAGTGTTATGTACTCCACATGTCGAGAATATCGACAGTGTTTCCGATAACCAGGCAACCGGGCCATAAGGCTATAACAGACAAAGCGCGCTCAGGGAACTTATGCTATATTACAGACGAAGTGTAAGAAGCATCTTCGAAGAAAATAGTACCCCCACTGATACCTTTCTTCGGTGCTCATTATTGCTATGAGACTTGTGCAATAGATTTTTTGTACTCATGAGTTCCGTTGTGTGCCGACCATGATTGAAAACAATAAGAGCGCTAGCTTTCAGCTTCACCCAGTCTGAGGTCAGAGCTCGGAGGACGCGGTCGTGACAATCGCAGAGGTGCTCCCTTTACTCCCTAGCCGAACAATCAGGAACATAGGGGTAAGCACAGGAGCCAGGCAACCCAGCTTGCAAATCGCTTAAGTCAATATGGTGCATATTGTGGCGTAATACATGAACAAGGAACGAAGCCGTACAAGTATAATCATATGTAAGAGGAAAAGCTTCATAAAGGAAGCCCCCAAATAAACGGGGTATTTGAATTTGTGCGTCACAAACAAAGTTTGGACAAGGAAATTTTTTACAAGCAACTTCTTTCCAAAAAAGTATAATGCTTGGTCGAACCGAACACAAGTTAAAAATTTAAAACTTTGAGCATGAAGGCAACTTAGCTGGTTAATGTGTTCGGTATTGATGACGCGGCCCGAGCTTGATGTGGGACAAGGTTCCATCCCCCAAGCCGGTCCCGAGGTGGTGGAGCGGAGAGCTCGACACGCCGAAGTGCTGACATAGCACGGTCAATGCAGACCGGCAGAGTGACGCCGAAGTCCCCGGATCATTTTCCCGTGCACAAAAAATAGTGCAAACCGGAGATAATAGTAATAATGATAATTAAAAAAAATTGTTGCATAATAAATAATTTATGCAAAGTGAGTAATAAAAGAAATATGGCTTGGCGCCGAAGTCAATGTCGATGCAGGGCGTCGGCGTGATGCGGTAAAGGCGTGGCAAAGGCTGAATTCACAGGTCGGTCCGAGCTCCGGATGCGGCATTCGCCGGACTATGTACGGAAACTGACCGAACCACCATGCGACTGTCGTTAATGCGGCCACCATTTGATAGACCTGTGTACATATGATGGACAAACCGGAGTAATAATTCCTTGGGAAAAATGAACCCAAACAAGCAAAAAATATTGGGATTAATAGCACCTGGTTTATTTGTTGTAGCAATCCGAAGGAAGGTGATTCCCAAAATTGGGACCCGATTCGCACACCCATTGCCTGATGGGCAATAAAACGACGGCATGGCAATGCTGGCAAAGGTTGGCTCGCCGAGGCAAAGCCCTCGGTCCAGCTAACGTGACGGAGCTGGTCGGCTAGTGACGCCGAAGTGTCCGGAGTAGGTTGATGAAGAGATGGCGAAGCCCCCGGTCCAGCCGAGATGTCGAAGCCTCGATGTCAGCCGATGAGGCGAAGTAGGTCGGCATGATGGACACCAGCTTGAAGAAACAATAGTGCGGCCCTGCCGATGCAGGTCATGAAGTGGTCGATGCCGCCTTGATGAAGCGACCGTGCGACGATGCCGGTAATGCCTGCTCCGTGTAATCCGTGGGACGGCGATGTTGGTGGTGATTTATCCTTCGCGATGCCGGACTCTTGTTCGGCTTGCCGAGATGATGATCCGAAGAGGTTGAGCTTGACTCAACAAAGTGACGACGTGTCTAGCGCAGGTCGGCAGCCGTGGAGCAATATTGCCGGACTGGTTTGACACCAGCATGATGTTGAAGATTATGTTCAAAAGATGTTAAAGTTAGTGGGATGTGTTCGGGAACAAATCACAATACCCCATAAAAATCTTCCTTCAAAAGGGATGTCCGAAATCCCCTTCATAAAAAAGACGAACTCGGGTCGGATTCGTTTTCGCGCAGAAAATAGATCCGAAAAGTGATGCACTAATCGAAAGGTTCCCGGAGTTTGGACGGTCGGATCGAGCTGAAATTTTGAGAGGTGGTAGATATAGGAATTCCGCAGCCGTTCAACGGTTGGATCTTCCAAAGGACATCCAAGCTAGAAGCTGGACACCACGCCCTAAACTCATCCAGATTCCCGTCCAGATTTGACAGGGCTCTGGTATATCGTGGATTGCCACAGATTCCTCCATCGGAACTCGACGAAATTTTCCAGGGTTGTTGTACACTCAATTCCGCACAATTCCACCAAAGCAATCTTTAAAAAGACACTTGAGGAGGCGGTGGCGGCGGACACAAGTTTGCTGTCCAGAAAAACAGCACGGTCGCCCGAGGGCAATGTTGACGTTGAGCCCCCGGGCTCCTTGGATGATTCCTCCATGATCTTGATAGAGATCGGAGTTGATGTTTATAAAGGCTCTCATCCGAACATGACAATCGGAGGTAGGGCGCAGTCCTTGGTCAAACCAAGGTGACCAGTCGAGCTGGTGACGAAGATGCCGAAGTCGCAGTTGATCTACAGGCGAGCCATCAACCTTTTGCCCAACACACAGTGGAATTCTCAATGAAAGCACCAATGTCGGTGTCAAAACCGGCGGATCTCGGGTAGGGGGTCCCGAACTGTGTGTCTAAGGCGGATGATAACAGGAGGCAGGGGACACAATGTTTTACCCAGGTTCGGGCCCTCCTGATGGAGATAAAACCCTACGTCCTGCTTGATTGATATTAATGATATGAGTATTACAAGAGTTGATCTACCATGAGATCAGAGAGGCTAAACCCTAGAAGCTAGCCTATGCTATGATTGTATCTATATGATCTATCGACTAGCCTGGCCTCGGTTTATATAATGCACCAGAGGCCTAGGATAACAAGAGTCCTAGCCAAATACGCCGGTGGGGAGGAGTCCTTGTCTTGATCACCAAGTCTTATTGAATCTTCCATGTATGCGGCAGCTGTCCGAACTGGCCCATGAGTATACGGCCATGGGGGTCCTCGGCCCTATCTAACAGATCGGGAGATGACGTGGTGAGTACCCCCTAGTCCAGGACACCGTCAATCACACTTATCTCTCCGCATGCATTCCTCCCGAGCTTGAACCAATCAGCATGCTTCTCCACGAAATTTTGCAATGCTGAGAAAGAGACTTGCGTGTATCTCAAATCGCCGGCAAAAATACTTCTCGAGGTAGGTTGGTTTAGGTTCAAAATGATCTCTCATAATCTTGTCATGGCCCTCCGCTCCATCACGGTTGAGGTGTATGTGGCCGATTGCGATCCTCTCGTCGACCGCCAAATATCATCATCGAAGATAGTGCCAATGACCATTTTGAAGTCATCGTCAGCTTGTTCCTCCTTCGATGATGAAGAGTCCTCAAAGATCATCTCTCTCAGCCTCTTCATCCCCAGTTTAAATGACTCAGTTCAATTCAATTGACAAAAGAAAAAAAACAAGACAAAAAGTAAAAAAAAATGAAAAACTCATCTATGCAAACCATCAAACACTCGCAAGGCTGCGGAGGTGTCATGGCTGGCCGACGACTTTGAGACGATACTAGTGGTTGGCATGGCATGGAGATGGCCGGGAGAGCACGGTGAGGTGTCGGTGAGTCTATGAGGAAGAAGACTGAGCCACTTTCTGGCGACAGGATTGATGCAGCGGTAGCAATGGCGTTTGAGCTCGATTTCGATGACAACATCGACCAATGTCTGTCTCATACTGGGGTAGAAGGTCAGCAAGGGCGAAGGGAGGCGGCGGGTTGTCGGTCGAGGCAGTGGGTAGTGGTTGGCAGTAGCGCTGACAATGATGAAGCGCAGGGTTGGGACAACGCGTGCACAGTGCCGAGGAGTATAATTTATTCTCCCCTAACGGTTATACGAGTTCAGCTAGGTACCGGTTAGAGGAATAAACTAGAAAATTTACTCCTCTCGCCGGTTATAGGGGATTGGTTAGAGTTACTCTAAGGTCACAAATACCCGCACCACATGTGACTGTAAAAGTGCGACTGGCCTAATTCGACGTGGTGAACCATTGCCCCGTTAAACATCGACTGGTCAGCCAAAAATGTGTAGGGGCACACAAGGGTGGGGGCACACACCTGTGCGGTTGAGCAGGTGCGTCTGTTTGCGCCTTGATTCGTGCACTACCGTGTGCTAGAAAATTGTTAAAATCACTGGTAATTCATTTACGCTATGAATACATTAGAATACACTCGAGTATACATGTCAGTCTTCCATAGATGCGTCGTACTTACTGTTGTATTATCCCCTCTTTGACTACGGGTGGATCTTATATGTTTACTTCTTTGCTTCTTGTTCATCTTCTTCCTCCTGTCTCTGGATTCTTAATCTGGACAAACTCTTCTTCGTTTGTACATTGTCACTATTGTTCCATCTTCTCTCATCCTATGATTTTATTTCCTTCACATTCGTGTAATTTCTTTCCTTTTCTGCTTCACCTACTGTGGGTATACTGTGCACTACCAATATGGATATTTTTAGTAGAGTTTGATGGATTAAAGTTGCAATTCAATAGGTAATTTATTATATTACTCCTTCTATTTTGCTAGTATTCTTGCTTACTAATATGTCTCTGTCGTATCTACTTTTCCTCTTGTTTTGGACTCTAATTTGCATGATTTGAATGAAACTAACCCGGATTGATGTTGTTTTCAGCAGAACTATGATATGTCTTCAACGTATCTACTTTTCCTAATGTTTTTCCTCTTGTTTTGGACTCTAATTTGCATGATTTGAATGAAACTAACCCTGGACTGACGCTATTTTTAGTAGAACTACCATGTTGTTGTTTTTGTGCAGAAATAAAAGTTCTCAGAATGGAGCGAAACTTTGCGAGGATTTTTATATCAACAAAGAGAATTTCTGGGGCCAAGATCCACCGGAGCGGGCACCTGGGTGGGCACAACCCACCAGGGCGCGCCCCTCCTAGCGCGCCTAGGTGGGTTGTCCCCACCTAGTGGCCCCACAAACCCTGAAACCGATGCTATAAAATCCTATTTTTCCAGAAAAAAATCGAGGAGAAAGAATTATCGCGATCCATGAGACGGAGCCGCTGTCACCTCTTGTTCTTCATCGGGAGGCCAGATCTGGAGTCTGTTTGGGGATCCGGAGAGGGGGATCTTAGTTCTTCATCATCACCAACCCTTCTCCATCGCCAATTCCATGATGCTCCCCACTGGGAGTGAGTAATTCCTTCGTAGGTTCGCTGGTCGGTGAGGAGTTGGATGAGATTCATCATGTAATCTAGTTAGTTTTGTTAGGGCTTGATCCCTAGTATCCACTATGTTCTGAGATTGATGTTGCTATGACTTTGCCATGCTTAATGCTTGTCACTTTGGGCCCGGGTGCCATGATTTCAGATCTGCACCGTTTATGTTATCATCATTATGTCCATTATAGTCACCTACTACGTGTTATGATCCGGCAACCACGGAGTGACAATAGTCGGGATCACTCCCGGTGATGACCGTAGTTTGAGGAGTTCATGTAGTCACCGCGTGTTAATGCTTTGTTCCGGTTCTCTATTAAAAGGAGGCCTTAATATCCCTTAGTTTCCAATTGGACCCCGCTGCCACAGGAGGGTAGGACAAAAGATGTCATGCAAGTTCTTTCCATAAGCATCTATGACTATTTACGGAATACATGCCTACATTATATTTTTGAACTGGAGCTAGTGCCACATCGCCCTAGGTTATGACTGTCACATGATGAATATCATCCAACAAGTCACCGATCCAATGCCTACAAATTTATCTTATATTGTTCTTGCTAAGTTACTACTGCTATCGTTACTGTTGCACTTGTTACAAAACTACTGCTATATATCACTGCTAACGTTACTATTACTATTGTCACTATTATCAAAACTATCATATTACTTTGCTACTGATCACGTTGCCGCAGATAATTAATCTCCAGGTGTGGTTGAATTGAAAACTCAGCTGCTAATACCTTCAAATATTCTTTGGCTCCCCTTGTGTCGAATCTATAAATTTGGGTTGAATGCTCTACCCTTGAAAACTGTTGCGATCCCCTATACTTGTGGGTTATCAAGACCTTTTTCTGGTGCCATTGTGAGGGAACATAGCTATATTTGTTGAGTCACTTGGGATTATTATCAATTTATCACTATGAAGAATTTGAAGGATGCTAAGACTAAGATTTATCCCTCTAAGACGAGGGGAGGTAAGGAACTGCCATCCATTTCTGCTTTAGATTCACCTTCTGTTATAAGTAAACTTGCAACACCACCACATGCTATTAATACTGATATGTCACAAGTTATTGATGATGCTACTTCTGCTATGAATGATACATATGATGATGCTAGTACCTTGCTTGATGATAATGATGTGCCACTTGGTGATTTTCTTGATGAACAAATTGCTAGAGTAATTCAACATGATGTTGCTGAATCCGATGATGAGCTTGAAACTGAAAATCCTAAAACACCTGCTAGAACTAGCCTTCCTAGATATGAATTGCCTAAGGTACCGGAAGGTTATGTTATGAATGAGGAGACAACAAGAGATATTCTTGCTTGTAAGGATAGAGATGATCTAGAGAAATTACCATGCAAGTATAAAGAAAAATCTCTGAATGCTAGAATGAAATATGATCCTACGTAGCTACTTCACCTATCTTTATTGATGATAAGGATTATGAATTCTCTGTCGACCCAGAGTTAATCACTTTGGTTGAATCTGATCCTTTCCATGGTTATGAAACTAAAACTGTTGTGGCACATCTTACTAAGTTGAATGACGAGCCACCCTTTTTACTCATGATGAGAAGACTCGTTATTACTTTATTCTCAAATTATTTCGGTTCTCATTGAAGGGTGATGCTAAAGCTTGGTACAATACTCTTGCTCCTGGTTGTGTGTGTAGTCCCCATGATATGATTTATTACTTATCTGAAAAATATTTCCCTGCTCATAAGAAACAAGCTGCTTTACAAGAAATATTTAACTTTGTGCAAATTAAAGAAGAGAGTCTCCCACAAGCTTGGGGGAGGCTCTACCAGTTACTTAATGCTTTGCCTGATCATCCTCTTAAGAAAAATGAAATACTTGATATCTTCTATAATGGACTAACCGATGCTTCTAGGGATTTCCTAGATAGTTTGGCTGGTTGTGTTTTCAGGGAACGAACTATTGGGCAAGCTAAAGAATTATTGAATAACATATTGAAAAATTATGATGATTGGACTGTCCCTGAACCACCACTTAAACCCACTCCGAAGAAAGAGGGGTATATTATATCTCAGTCCCGAAGATATGCAAGAGGCAGAGAAATCCATGAAGGAAAACGGTATTAAAGCTGAGGATGTCAAAAATTTACCTCCTATTGAAGAAATACATGGGCTTGATGCACCAACACCACCTAAGGTGGTAGAGGTAAATTCTCTTATGAAATTCAATGATAATGACAATCCTCACAATATGCACCCTAGCCAATGCCTTTATGAGTTTGAAAACTATATTAGAAAACAAGATCACTTCAATGCAAATGTTATGAAACAATTGAAATACAATTCTGATAGGATTGCTCGCTTGAGTGACTTGTTATTTAGAATCTCAAATGATGTTAGAGGTGTTGGAAAGCAGGCTTCTATGGTACAAACCCATTTAGAATAAGTTGCTAAATCTCAAAGAGAGTTGCTAGATGAAATGAATAATAATATACATGACTTTGGTGTTGGAGTTGCAACTAGAGGAGGTAAAATGACTCAGGAACCACTTTATCCTGAGGGACATCCAAAAATAATTGAACAAGACTCACAAAGGAACAACACCATTGCACCTAGTCCTTTTAAACAGAAAATAGAAAAGTAAAATATAGGACTTTGCATGCTTCTAGTGAACCTGAAGTAGAGAAACCTCCTGATAATGATAATGAAGTTTCTACCTCTGATGCTGAAACTCAACCTGGTAGTGAACAGTCACCTTCTGATAATGAAAAAGATAATGATGAGGTTCATGATAATACTCAAACAAATAGTAATGTACCAGACAATGATGTTGAGATAGAACCACCAGTTGATCTTGATAACCCATAACCTAAGAATAGAAGATATGAAAAAAGACTTTGTTGCTAGAAAACATGGTAAAGAAAGAGAACTGTGGGTTCAAAAACTTATGCCCTTTCCACCTAAGTCAACTAAAAAGAAAGATGATGAAGAATTTGAACGCTTTGCTGAAATGCCGAGGCCAGTCTTTTTGCGTACTCGCTTGACTGATATCTTGAAAATGCCTCCTTATGCAAAGTATATGAAGACATCATTACCAATAAGAGAAAAATACCGGAAGCTAAAATCTCCACCATGCTTGCTAATTATACTTTTAAGGATGGAGTACCTAAAAAACTCAGATATCTGGGAATACCAACTATACCTTGCTCCATCAAAAAGAATTATGTGAAAACTGCTTTATGTGATTTAGGAGTTGGTGTTAGTGTTATGCCTTTATCTTTATATAAAATACTTGATTTGAATAAACTCACACGTACTGAAATATCTTTGCAAATGGCTGACAAATCTACTGCCATACCTATCGGTATCTATGAGAATGTGCCCGTTGTTGTTGCTAATGTTAATATTTTGACTGACTTTGTTATACTTGAGATGCCCGAGGACAACAACATGTCGATTATCCTTGGTAGAACCTTCTTGAATACTGTTGGGGTTGTTATTGATTGCAATAAAAGCAAGGTCACATTTCATATCAATGGTAATGAGCATACGGTGCACTTTCCGAAGAAACAATTGCAAGTGAATGGTATTAATGTTATTGAAAAGTCTCCGACAATCACTATTGGAAGTTTTCAAATACCTCTACCTACTGCCAAAAAGAAATATGAAATGCTTATTGTTGGGGACATTCATATCCCCGTTGAGGTAACTTAGTGATTTACAAAAGTTCTTCGGTTTCATGCTAATCGAAAGTGGTTGTTAATAAGACCTGATCAACCTTATTAATGGATCATTTTTGACAGGTATGAAGTTGATGAATTTAGTAAGCACTACCTTCTATTCCTACCTTTTGTTTTCTGTTTTTATTAGTTAAATAAAATAAAATGCCTTGTTTTGTCTGTTTTCTAAATTTTCCGTGCAATAAAAAATGACCCAAAAAGAAAAGTTCTCAAAATGCTCTAAAAATGTAATACGATTTGTTTCTGAATATTTAAGAATTTCTGGTGCAAATAATATCAGAGGGAGGTGCACCAGGTAGGCACAACCCACCTGGGCGCGCCAGGACCCCCAGGCATGCCCTGGTGGGTTGTGGTCCCCACGTGCCCCCCCTCACTTACCTCTTTACACCACATCATCTCCTACCTCCAGAAAAAAAATCTCCATAGCTCTCTCTCTCTCTCTCTCTCCCTCTCGTGTTCTTGCTCTCAAACCCGCGGATTTCGATCTCTTTGCTCGAAGCTCCATTTCTGAAACTGTTTCAGGGGATTGTTGCTTGGTATATGTGAGTCCACCGTTTGTCCAATTAGTTTTTGTTTTAGTTGTTTATATTTTGAATAGTTAGCTACTCTTGGAGCTGCTGTAGATGAGCTTGCATGTTGAATTCTTAGAGTTCTAAGTAGTTTGAATGCTTGCTATGGCCTCTATGTATCCCTATGAGTAGTTGGTATCATTCTTGTAAAGTTTTGTTGATAAACTTTTGTAACCCAATTTTTTTCAGAAAATTGTACGCGAACATGATGAACCTATTTGGAAGGAGTTCTTCAAGGAGGAGATCCTCGGGGGCATCTTCTAGTGACAGCTCCGCTCGTCGGTCTTATGCTGAACCAAGTGAAAGTTCCATTCGAGATGCTGCCACCAAAACATGCCTATGGCCATGCGACTATTGTATGGTGCGTGTAGGCATTAAGGAGGAATTTGAGCAATATGTTCACAATGCCGGTCTCGGTCCCTACATTTTAGATAAGTGTGATCAACACCACACTCTCACTGAATCATTTGTCAAAGGATTTAAATTCCATCCCCATGAGTCTAGGGTGTCATTTAAGCTTTATGAAAATTCATTTATCATATCACTAGAGAGTTTTGCTCACCACTGCAAACTCCCATTCTGGGGTTCGCTTGACGAACCGCCAAGGGCTGAGTACCAATCATTCTTGACTAGTCTTTGCTATGGTGAGACGAGGGGAGTGACGCGAGGTAGAATAAAGAGCATTCATTTTCGCGCAATTCAGTACTTTGCATTATTTAACGGGAAATGTATCGTAGGCAAGCAAGATTGTAGAACACATTGTGCTCCAGACTTGAGCCTCATACGCACCGCTCTCATTGGTGATAGGAGTTATAATCTTGGAGTGATTGTTTCACGCAGACTACAACATAACACTAATAGTGGCTACTTCTATGGTGGAATTTATGCCACGCGTTTAGCACGAGGGTTGGGTGTTTCACCTTTGCCCTTTGACCCTATCATACCCATGCAGTATTTAGACTTTGATGCTATGAAAAATCATAAGATCCTTAAATGAAATATTCATGATTTCACCTATAACTTGTTGTTTAACCAAGCATCTATTGTGCACACATATTTTCCTGCACCTCCTCTTTTTGCTTATCATAGCAAGGGAAGATATTTCGTCCTTGAGAGCGAGGCCTGATCCCACAACGCTGCCGTCGAGGCAGCATGGCAGGTCGAGGGATCCGCACCGAGAGCCTCCGTGAGCTACCACTCCGATTACTATCCAGGCTACTGATCAATTACCAAGCTAGGCCAAAAGCCTAAGCTTGGGGAAGTATGTGTTTCTCACTGACAATACATTCATGTTCACACATCTCATTCCAGTTGTCGGTGTTTACACTTTTTCATTGTATTGTCCATGCTTAATTTTATTTTCTTGCTTTCTTCTTGTGTGTTTGAAAAACCTTAGAAAAACCAAAAAAATTAGTTTTAGTTAGTTTACTTTCTATGCACGCTTAGCTGTAGCACTAAAAGAAAACCCAAAAGATTTCCTTGTTCTTCTTTTGCTTGTTGGGAGATTTCCCGTGTAAATAGTTTTCTCATTTTTGCTTTCCCTTTTATTTGCTTGTTCAAGAAAACCAAAAACTCCAAAAATATTTCAGTGTGTTTCTCTGAATTTGTTTTCTTTTTATGTGAGTCTCACCGAGGAGAAGACCACGATGAAAATGTTTAGTGGCTCTCATTTTCATAATTTTTGATCTAATAAAGAGCCTATTTTACCTTGTCTTTTCCTGTTGAATAAAATGTTTGCAGATTCCAGCTTAGTCCACGGCACCCTTGCACTATTATTATTTTCACATCATTTGGTTGTGCAAGTGAAAGGCAATAATGATGATATTCGATGAATTGGCCGTGGCAGAGAGAAATGGGTATGAACTCGACTTGTTCTATTTTTGTAAATATGTTTAATCTAGTATCCATGATTCAACCCATTATGATTAAACATGTTTGCAATGACAATTAGAGATTATATTTTCTCATGCCATGCATAAGTAGCTAGGAGTGGATAATGATTTATCTTGGATATCAACATTGCGTTAAAATGATTGTGATGCAGTATGATGATATGGTATCCTCCTCTGAATATTCGAGCGGCTTGACTTGGCACATGTTCATGCATGTAGTTGAATCAAAACCAACATAGCCTATATGATATTTATGTTCATGGTGTTCATATCCTACTCATGCTAGTATCCAATGTTACTTATGCATATTGCATGTTCATGCCTGTTGTTGCTCTCTAACTGGCCGCTTCTCAATATAATTGGTAGCCTTCGCCTGAACTATGTGGGAATTCTGCTTGTACATCAAAAACCTTGAACCCAAGTTATTCCATGCGAGTCCACCATACCTACCTATATGCGGTATTACCCTGTTGTCCTAAGTAAATTTGAATGTGCCACCTCTAAAAACTTATAATAAATATCCTTTTTGTGTGCCTGGATCGTTCATGGAACGACAGGAGGTGGTTGGTATCTTCCATGCTAAGCGGGTTATTCTCAGGTCGAGTGTTTATTCATTCTCCATCGCATGAGAAAAGGGCGGTAATAGGGATGCCCGGTCCCAAACTGCAAACAGAAAAAGCTTACAAATAATCAAACAAAAACTCCCAATGGAGTCAAAACCTTTCTTTTATCGCTTGGGAACCGCCACTAGCGTGCTTACCATGGAAGATATTGATAACTGATGGTCGTGAAGTAAACAAGAAGGGTGCATGTCTCAAAATATCATTTACCTTTGTTTTAAAACTTGATCTCTCGCACCACTGCAAATCACTACTTCCCTCTGCGAAGGGACTATCTATTTACTTTTATGTTGTGTCATCACCCTCTAAATTAAGCACCAGAACCTGAGAGCACTGCTTTCATGCTTATGCATTGTGTGTAGCTAATGTTGGGTGCATCATGACTGGATCTTTTCTACCATGAATTATAATGTTTAGTCAATGCTTGAACTTTGGAGGTGCTATGCATTTAAGTTTTGCGGTCTCAGAAAGGGCTAGCAAGATACAACTATTGTCATATTATATCATGGTTATTTTGACAATGTGTTGCTGTTTGATATATGTTATTATTGCTCGCTAGCTGATTATGTCATTGATATTAGTTAATATAATTTTTAAGAGTTATTGTCGGCATGGTTAGTTATAATATTGGCTGAAAACCTGGGTGCCGTTTAAGCTTATTTATGCAAACAAGAGCAAAAGAGTTCGTAAAAGTTTTTCTTTTTCACTTTTAGTTTATCAACTGAATTGCTTGAGGACAAGCAAAGGTTTAAGCTTGGGGGAGTTGATACGTCTCCAACGTATCTACTTTTCCTAACGCTTTTCCTCTTGTTTTGGACTCTAATTTGCATGATTTGAATGAAACTAACCTCGGACTGACGCTGTTTTCAGCAGAACTACCATGGTGTTGTTTTTGTGCAGAAATAAAAGTTCTCGGAATGGAACGAAACTTTGCGAGGATTTTTTATATCAATAAAAAGAATTTCTAGGGCCAAGATCCACCGGAGGGGCACCTCGGTGGGCACAACCCACCAAGGGCACCCCCTCATGGCGCGCCCAGGTGGGGTGTCCCCACCTGGTGGCCCTGCAGACCTTGAAACCGATGCTATAAAATCCTATTTTTCCATAAAAAATTAGGGAGAAAGAATTATCACGATCCACGAGACAGAGCCGCCGTCACCTCCTGTTCTTCATTGGGAAGCCAGATCTGGAGTCCGTTTGGGCCTTCGGAGAGGGGGATCTTCGTTCTTCGTCATCACCAACCCTTCTCCATCGCCAATTCCATGATGCTCCCCATCGGGAGTGAGTAATTCCTTCGTAGGCTCGCTGGTCGGTGAGGAGTTGGATGAGATTCATCGTGTAATCTAGTTAGTTTTGTTAGGGCTTGATCCCTAGTATCCACTATGTTCTGAGATTGATGTTGCTATGACTTTGCCATGCTTAATGCTTGTCACTTTGGGCCCGGGTGCCATGATTTTAGATCTGCACCGTTTATGTTATCATCATTATATCCATGTAGATACGATCTTGCAAGTTATAGTCACCTACTACGTGTTATGATCCGGGAACCCTGGAGTGACAATAGTCGGGACCACTCCCAGTGATGACCGTAGTTTGAGGAGTTCATGTATTCACCATGTGTTAATGCTTTGTTCCAGTCCTCTATTAAAAGGAGGCCTTAATATCCCTTAGTTTCCAATTGGACCCCGCTGCCATGGGAGGGTAGGACAAAAGATATCATGCAAGTTCTTTCCATAAGCATGTATGACTATTTACGGAATACATGCCTACATTTTATTTATGAACTGGAGCTAGTGCCGCATCGCCCTAGGTTATGACTATCACATGATGAATATCATCCAACAAGTCACCGATACAATGCCTACAAATTTATCTTATATTGTTCTTGCTAAGTTACTACTGCTATTGTTACTGTTGCACTTGTTACAAAACTACTGCTATATATCACCGCTAATGTTACTATTACTGTTGTCACTATTATCAAAACTATCATATTACTTTGCTACCGATCACGTTGATGCAGACAATTGATCTCCAGGTGTGGTTGAATTGACAACTCAGCTGCTAATACCTTCAAATATTCTTTGGCTCCCCTTGTGTCGAATCTATAAATTTGGGTTGAATACTCTACCCTCAAAAACTGTTGCGATCCCCTATACTTGTGGGTTATAAAACTACCATGGTGTTGTTTTTGTGCAGAAATAAAAGTTCTCGGATTGGAACGAAATTTTGCGAGGAATTTTTATTCAAATAAAGAGAATTTCTAGAGCCAAGAACCACCGGAGGGGGGCACCTGGGTGGGCACAACCCACCTGGGCGCGCGAGGACCCCCAGGCGCGCACTGGTGGGTTGTGGTCCCCACGTGGCCCCTCTCACTTATCTCTTCGTCCCACATCATCACCTACCTCCAGAAAAAAATCACCATTGCTCTCTCTCTCTCTCTCTCTCGCTCGCCCTCTCGTGTTCTTGCTCTCAAACCCGCAGATTTTGATCTCTTTGCTCGAAGCTCCGTTTCCGAAACTCTTTCGGGGGATTGTTGCTTGGTATGTGACTCCTCTGTTGGTCCAATTAGTTTTTGCTTTAGTGGTTTGAATTTTGAATAATTAGTTACTCTTGGTGCTGCTGCAGATGACCTTGCATGTTAAATTGTTAGAGTTCTAAGTAGTTTGAATGCTTGATATGACCTCTATGCATCCCTATGAGTAGTTGCTTTCAATCTTGTGAAGTTTTGTTGTGAAAAAATTTGTGGACTAAAAATTTCAGAATTTTGTTCATAGGGAAAAGATGAGTATCTTTATGAAGTTTGCTTCTAAGAAGAACTCCAAGGGAGTTATCGGGGAGTCATCTGACAGTGATCTCCACACCCGGAGAATGGCGGAGGTACGGTCGTGCGAATGGCCGCATAACCCGTTCATGGAAGGGGCCGAAATCCTTCAAGAGTTTGCACAATATGCTGCTAATGCCGGCCTCACCGACTTCATCGCAGCTGAATGTGAACAATACCATCTCCTCACAAATTCCTTTGTGCAAAGTTTTCATTTCCTTCCTAGGAATAATCCTCGTGAGGTGTAGTTTAATTTATATGCTGAAACCCGTCATATACCACTTACTGAATTTTGTGATATTTGCATGGTCCCTTTTGACGGGGATTTAGTTGAGCCTAGGCCCGCGGAGTTTGATGGTTTTACCCCACTCTGACCGTGGGGGATGAGAGAGGGGTGTCGGGTGTCACCGCCACTAGCTTGCACTTTCCTGTTGTGCATTATTTCACTCTATTTATTGCAAAGTGTTTACTTGCTAGAGAAAAGGTAGGTGCACTCAGTGCTCCAGACTTTGCTGTTTTACGTCGTGCACTTTACGGCGACAACACTTATAGCTCGGAAGCTATTGTGGCACGTCACCTCCACATTAACAGATCCAAGGGTAAAATACATGGTGGTATTTACGCTACTCGCTTGGTGACTCACTTTAACATTCAGATACACTAGCATGATCATCCTTTGCCCAAGGTTTACCTAGATCACGCGACTATGGCACACCACCACTTTATTGATAGTGAGAACACCACTATGGATGTTCCATATAACTTGGTCTTTAGTGAGATTACTCGTGATGTTATTCCGTTCCCTGCACCTGCTTTGTTTGATCCTATTGCCATGGGCGGATACATGATTATGCCCGAGGACTTTGTCGCCTACCGGAACAACCTGGCTGCGACAGAGGAAGAGCCTCAGGAGTTGGACCCTCAAGTACCCGCTCCCCAACACTTCAACATAGGACCCCATGGCTTCTTCGAGTGGTGATTACCAAGTTAGGCCAAAAGCCTAAGCTTGGGGGAGTACGTATTTCCACCGACATTACATTCATGTTCACACATTTCATCTCAGTTGTTAGTGTCCACACTTTTTCATTGAATTATCCATGCTAAATTTATTTTCTCACTTTCTTCTTGTGTGTTTGAAAACTATGAGAAAATACAAAAATATTTCGTGCTTCTTTTTGATTTATCTTTCTAGTGTAGTTAGCTGTAGTATCTAAAAAGAAAACTCAAAAAGATTTCCTTATTCTTCTTTTACTTGTTGGGAGCTTTCCCGTGTAAATAGTCTTTCTTATTTTTGTTTTTTTCCCTTTTATTTGCTCATTCAAGAAAAACAAAAAACTCCAAAAACATTTTAGTGTGTTTCTCTGAATTTCTTTTCTTTCTACTGAGTCATACCGAGGAGAAGACTACGATGAAAATGTTGAGTGGCTCTCATATGCATTATTGTTGATCTAACAAAGAGCCCATATTACCTTGTCTTCTCTGTTTGAATAAAATGTTTGCAGATTCTAGCTTAGTCCACGACACTCTTGCACTATTATTATTTTCATATCGTTCGGTCGTGCAAGTGAAAGGCAATAATGACGATATTTGATGAATTGGCACTGGCACAGAGAAACGGGTATGAACTCGACTTGTTTTGTTTTTTGTAAATATGTTTAACCTAGTATCCATGATTCAGCCTATTCTGATCGAACATGTTTGCAATGATAATTAGAGATTATAGTTTCTCATGCCATGCATAAGTAGCTAGGAGTGGATAATGATTTATCTTGGATGTCAACATTGCGTTAAAATGATTGTGATGCGGTATGATGATATGGTATCCTCCTTTGAATGTTCAAGTGGCTTGACTTGCCACATGTTCATGCATGTAGTTGAATCAAAACCAACATAGCCTCTATGATATTTATGTTCATGGTGTTCATATCCTACTCATGCTAGTATCCAATGTTACTTATGCATAATGCATGTTCATGACCGTTTTCGCTCTCTAGCTGGCCGCTTCTCAACCTATTTGCTAGCCTTCGCCCGTACTAAGTGGGAATTCTGCTTGTGCACCAAAAACCTTAAACCCAAGTCATTCCAGATGAGTCCGCCATACCTACCTATATTCAGTATTACCCTGCCGTCCTAAGTAAATTTTCATGTGCCACCTCTAAAAACTTCAAATAAATATCCTTTTTGTGTGCCTGGATTGTTCATAGAGCGACAGGTGGTAGTCAGTATCTTCCATGGTAAGCGGGTTATTCTCATGATGAGTGCTTATTCACTCGTCCTTGCATGAGACGGGCGGTAATAGGGATTCCCAGTCCCGAACTCAAATTGCAAATAATTAAACAAAACTCCCCCGGGATTGTTGTTGGTATGGATGCCAACTGTTGTTTCGGACAAGCCATGGAGTGTGATTGTTGGTGGAGGGGGAGTAAACCTTTACTTTTATCGCTTGGGAACCACCACTAATGTGTTTAGCATGGAAGATACCTAATGGTCGTGAAGTAAACAAGAAAGGTGCATTTCTCAAAATTTCATTTACCTCTGTTTTAAAAACTTGAGCTCTGGCACCACTCTGAATCACTGCTTCCCTCTGCGAAGGGACTATCTATTTATTTTTATGTTGTGTCATCACCTTCTAAAATAAGTGCCCGAACCTGAGAGCATTGCTGTCATGCTCATGCATTGTGTGTAGCTAATGTTGGGTGCATCATGACTGGATCTTTTCTACCATGAATTACAATGTTTAGTTGCTGCTTGAACTTTGGAGGTGCTCTGCATTTATGTTTTGCGGTCTCAGAAAGGGCTAGGAAGATACCACTATTGTCATATGTTTTGACAATGTGTTGCTGTTTGAGATATCTTATTATTGCTCGCTAGCTGATTATGCCATTGATATGAGTTAATATAATTTCTAAGAGTTATTGTTGACATGGTTACACTACTGCAGGATGCTGCTAACGCGACACTACGGTCAGAGATCCTTCGAGAAACTGTGTGCGATGCAATAATCGCAAACGGTGCTGTACGAAAACCGTCAGAAATGTGTAAAACGTTTGCGATGACGGATGCATCAAACATGGTTCAGGTTTTAGTTGCGTGTGCGATGAAGGGCATATGGTTCAGTTCAATGAACTGTTTGCGATGAGGAGGAACAAAAGAAACGGGCAGCCAGATGAAGGCGTGTGCGATACACAACATACGGTTCACTCGGATGAACTATTTGTGATTAGGCAACACAAAAGAAACGGCTAGCCAGATCAAAGGTGTGTGCGATATACGGCGCGCGGTTCACTCGGATGAACTGTTTGCGTTAAGACATGAGAACAGAAACGGTTCAACTTAACAAGATGTGTGTGATACGTGACAAACAGGTCTATAATCAGAAATGTGTGTGAAGACCGATAATAACACAGACGGTTGCTACTAATAAGATGTGTGTGTTGTGCGATGGGATTGCATACAGAACAACAACAACACACACACACACACACACTTATAAGGACATGCTTGCATAACCAAATTAAACATCCACTTACATAGGTGGCTACTACAACCATGGCATTTGCACACACCAAAGTAAACTATTACATGCATAATTACATAGGTGGCTACTACACACATGACATTTCCACACACACCATAAAGTAAACTATATATTACATGCATGATTAACTAGCATAAACGATCATCTGATCATCATCTACTCCTTGTGACGCTTGCTCTTCTTGTGGCTCGATCAGGCTCGTCGATTTGGGTAATGAGGAACTTCCTCATGTCAACGATCCGCCTGTGCATCTCGTAGCATGTGTACATGCTCTTGGCTGCGAACCTGAGGTGAGGTTCATCTAGTTGCCGCATCCAGGCCTTGTGCCAGGATACGAGACTTGTTCTCTGGGCATCCTGCTTCATCTTTTCATAGCAGGGGTCGATGATGACCGAGGCGAGTTCGACCAAGGAGTCCTGCTTCGTGCTGCTCCAGACCCTGTAGTGGTCACGGATTTCGACAAGGTTCTTGCAGTCCAAGCCCGTAACACTGAGCACTTTTACATCGTCTTTGGTATCCACCATGGCGAACTTGTAGTCGACGTTGTTGACAAACCTGTTGAAACGGTCGCAAGGCTCTATGGACATGCAGTAGAGGTAGATGAGGACATGATGGTGCACGCACAACTGGGCGACGACAACCTTCTGGTCTATGCCGGGATGACCGGCGGTGTACTGGAGGTCGATGCCGACCACCTTGTACTTGTCTCCAGCAAGCAACCGCTCAATGCTGTTGATGTAGTTGTCCACCACGGCTGGGTCGATGGAGTACACCACCGAGAGATCTGTCTCCCTCGCGTGGGTCTCCACTCTATGCTCGCCAAACTCCATTAGAGCGCTGCCGAACATCCCCTCTCTATGTGTCGTCATGGGTGTGCTT
>NC_053027.1:278324303-278380749 GCF_003073215.2 Triticum urartu
TAGGCTTTTGGTTATCCTTGAATTTTACCTTGGGGTGCCATGGGAATCCCCAAGATTAGGCTCTTGCCACTCCTTATTCCAAAATCCATCAAATCTTTACCCAAAATTTGAAAACTTCACAACACAAAACTCAACAGAAAATCTCATGAGCTCCGTTAGTATAAGAAAACAAACCACCACTTCAAGGTACTGTAATGAACTCATTCTTTATTTATATTGGTGTTTAACTTACTATATTCCAACTTCTCTATGGTTCATACCCCCCGATACTAACCATAGATTCATCGAAATAAGCAAACAACACACGGAAAACAGAATAGTCTGTACCAATCTGTAGGTTTCGAATACTTTTGTAACTCCAAAAAATCTAACAAATTGGGACGACATAAAAAATTTGTATATTGATCTACTGCAATTGGAATTAGTATTTTATCGCTCTCTGGTTAGAAATGAAAATTATTCCCGTGAGCGCAAAAGTTTCTGTTTTACAGCAAGATCGCAAAAACTTTCCCCAAGTTTTCCCAAAGGTTCTACTTGGCACAAACACTAATTAAAAACATAAAACCACATCTAAATAGAAGCTAGATGAATTATTTATTACTAAACATAAACAAAAAGCAAGAAACAAAAAATAAAATTGGGTTGCCTCCTAACAAGCTATCGTTTAACGCCCCTAGCTAGGCATAAAAGCAAGAATAGATCTAGGTATTACCATCTTTGGTATGCAATCCATAAGTGGCTCTCATAATAGATTCATAAGGTAATTTAATTTTCTTCCTATGGAAGTGTTCCATGCCCTTCCTTAATGGAAATTGGAATCTAAAATTTCCTTCTTTCATATCAATAATTGCACCAATCGTTCTAAGGAAAGGTCTACCAAGAATAATAGGACAAGTAGGATTGCAATCTATATCAAGAACAGTGAAATCTACGGGCACATAATTCCTATTTGCAACAATAAGAACATCATTAATTCTTCCCATAGGTTTATTAATGGTGGAATCCGCAAGATGCAACTTTAAAGAACAATCATCAAATTCACGGAAACCTAGCACATCACACAAAGTTTTTGGAATCGTGGAAACACTAGCACCCAAATCACATAAAGCATAGCATTCATGATCTTTAATATTAATTTTAATAGTAGGTTCCCACTCATCATGAACTTTTCTAGGGATAGAAACTTCTAATTCAAGTTTTTCTTCATAAGATTGCATTAAAGCATCAACGATATGTTTGGTAAAAGCTTTATTTCGACTATAAGCATGAGGAGAATTTAACACGGATTGCAACAAGGAAATACAGTCTATTAAAGAACAATTATCATAATTAAATTCCTTGAAATCCAAAATAGTGGGTACATTGCTATGTAAAGTTTTGACCTATTCAATCCCACTTTTACCAATTTTTGCATCAAGATCTAAAAACTCCGAATCATTGGGATGCCTTTTAACTAAAGTTGACTCATCTCAAGTCCCATCTTTATCAAGATTCATATTGGAACTCAAAGATTTAATAGGAGACACATCAATCGTTTTTAGATCTTCATCATTATTATCATGAAAACTAGAAGAACACGCTTTCGTAAAGCAATCTTTTTTTACACGCATCCTACCGGTTCTTTCTTTGCACTCATCAATGGAAATTCTCATGGATTTGAGAGACTCATTGATACCATGCTTAGGTGGAATAGATCTAAGTTTCAAAGAATCAACATCAAGAGAAATTCTATCCACGTTCCTAGCCAACTCATCAATCTTAGGCAATTTTTCTTCAAGCAAAGCATTGAAATTCTTTTGAGAAATCATAGATTCTTTAACACTAGTCTCAAAATCAGAGGGCATCTTATTAAAATTTCCATAAGAGTTGCTGTAGGAATTACCATAATTATTAGAGGAATTACTAGGGAAAGGCCTAGAATTAAAGTTTCCTCTATACGTTGTTACCAAAATTGTTCCTACCAACAAAATTCACATCCATAGGTTTATTATTATTCTCAATCAAAGTAGACAAAGTCATATCATTAGGATCAGAAGAAACACTCTTATTAGCAAACAACTTCATAAGTTCATCCATCTTTCCACTCAAAACATTAATCTCTTCTATCACATGAACCTTTTTTACATGTAGATCTTTCGGTGTGCCATTGAGAATAATTAACCATAATATTATCTAGGAGTTTATTAGCTTCTCCTAAAGTAATTTCCATAAAAGTGCCTCCCGCGGCCGAATCTAAAAGATTTCTAGAAGCAAAATTCAATACAACATAATTTTTTTGTATAATCATCCATAAATTCAAACCATGTGTAGGGCAGTTACGTATCATTAATTTCATCCTCTCCCAGGCTTGTGCAACATGCTCATGATCAAGTTGCTTAAAATTCATAATATTGTTTCTAAGAGAGATGATCTTAGCAGGAGGAAAATACTTAGAGATAAAAGCATCTTTGCACTTATTCGATGAATCAATACTATTTTTAGGCAAAGAGGATAACCAAGTTTTAGCACGATCTCTAAGCAAAAACGGAAATAGCTTCAATTTAACAATATCATTATCCACATCTTTCTTCTTTTGCATATCACATAAATCAACAAAGCTGTTTAGATGGGTAGCGACATCTTCACTAGGAAGGCCAACAAATTGATCTTTCATGACAAGATTCAGCAAAGCAGTTTTAATTTCACAAGATTCAGCATCGGTAAAAGGAGCAGTCGGAGTGCTAATAAAATCTTTATGTTGGTATTGGAAAATCACACAATTTAGTATTATCCTGAGCCATCATGACAAACAATCAATCCAGCACACAATCACACAAGAGGCAAGTGGAAGAAGGCGAACGGAAAAGAGGTGAATAAAACAGCAAAGGTGAAGTGGGGGAGAGGAAAACGAGAGGCAAATGGAAAATAATGTAATGCAAGGGATAAGGGGTTGTGATGGGTACTTGGTATGTCTTGACTTGTGTGTAGATCTCCGCGGCAACGGCGCCAGAAATCCTTCTTGCTACCTTTGAGCATGCATTGGTTTTCCCTTGAAGAGGAAAGGGTGATGAAGCAAAGTAGTGTAAGTATTTCCCTCAGTTTTTGAGAACCAAGGTATCAATCCAGTAGGAGACTACACGCAAGTCGCTCGTACCTGCACAAACAATCAAGAACCTTGCAACCAACACGATAAAGGGGTTGTCAGTCCCTTCATGGCCACTTGCAAAAGTGAGATATGATAAAGATAATAAGATAAATATTTTTGGTATTTTTGTTGTATAGATTGAAAAGTAAAGATTGCAAAAAAAAACGGTGACAGAAATAACTAGTTGACGGGAAAATAATATAATGGAGAATAGACCCGGGGGCCATAGGTTTCACTAGTGGCTTCTCTCAAGATAGCATAATCTACGGTGGTTGAAAAAATTACTGTCGAGCAATTGATAGAAAAGCGAATAGTTATGAGAATATCTAGGCATGATCCTGTATATAGGCATCACGTCCGTGACAAGTAGACCGAAACGATTCTGCATCTACTACTATTACTCCACACATCGACGGCTATCAAGCATGCATCTAGAGTATTAAGTTCATAAAAACAGAGTAACGCATTAGGCAAGATGACATGATGTAGAGGGATAAACTCAAGCAATATGATATAAACCCCATCTTTTTATCCTCGATGGCAACAATACAGTACGTGCCTTGCTGCCCCTGCTATCACTAGGAAAGGACACCGCAAGATTGAACCCAAAGCTAAGCACTTCTCCCATTGCAAGAAAGATCAATCTAGTAGGCCAAACCAAACTGATAATTCGAAGAGACTTGCAAAGATATTTAAATCATGCATATAAGAATTCAGAGAAGAACCAAATATTGTTCATAGATAATCTTGATCATAAACCCACAATTCATCGGATCTCGACAAACACAGCGCAAAAAGAATTACATCGAATAGATCTCCAAGAGAATCGAGGAGAACTTTGTATTGGGATCCAAAGAGAGAGAAGAAGCCATCTAGCTAATAACTATGGACCCGAAGGTCTATGGTAAACTACTCACACATCATCGGAGATGCTATGGTGTTGATGTAGAATCCCTCCATGATCGATTCCCCCTCCGGCGGAGCGCCGGAAAAGGCCCCAAGATTGGATCTCACAGGTATAGAAGGTTGCGGCGGTGGAAATAGGGTTTCGTGGTGCTCCTGGATGTTTTCAGGGTATATGAGTATATATAGGCGACAGAAGTAGGTCGGTGGAGCTGCGAGGGGCCCACAAGGGTGGGGGCGCGCCCTCCTGCCTCGTGGCTTCCTCGCTGCTTCCTTGACGTCCACTCCAAGTCTCCTGGATTGTGTTTGTTCCAAAAACAATCCTCGCGAAGGTTTTATTCCGTTTGATATTCCTTTTCTGTGAAACACTGAAATAGGGAAAAAATAGCAATTTGCACTTGGCCTTCGGTTAATAGGTTAGTCCCAAAAATAATATAAAAGTGCATCATAAAGCCCATTAAACATCCAAAACAGATAATATAATAGCATGGAACAATCAAAAATTATATATATGTTGGAGACGTATCACAAGGCACGTATTGTATTGTTGCCATCAAGGTTAAAAATATGGGGTTTATATCATAATGTTTGAGTTTATCCCTCTACATCATGTCATATTGCCTAATGCGTTACTCTGTTCTTATGAACTTAATACTCTAGATGCATGCTGGATAGTGGTCGACATGTGGAGTAATAGTAGTAGATGCAGAATCATTTCGATCTACTTGACACGGACGTGATGCCTATATTCATGATCATTGCCTTAGATATCTTCATAACTATGTGCTTTTCTATCAATTGCTCGGCAGTAATTTGTTCATCCACCGTAATACATGCTATCTTGAGAGAAGCCACTAGTGAAACCTACGGCGCCCGGGTCTCTTTCTTATTATATTGCATCTCTTTTATTTACATTGCATCTCATTTACTATTTTGCAATCTTTACTTTCCAATCTATACAACAAAAATACCAAAAATATTTACTTTACTATCTTTATCAGATCTCACTTTTGCGAGTGACCGTGAAGGGATTGACAACCCCTTTATCGCGTTGGTTGCAAGGTTCTTGATTGTTTGTGCAGGTACTAGGTGACTTGTGCGTTGTCTCCTACTGGATTGATACCTTGGTTCTGAAAAATGAGGGAAATACTTACGCTACTTTGCTGCATCACCTTTCCTCTTCAAGGGAAAACCAATGCATGCTCAAGAGGTAGCACTAGTGTCATGTTGCCCTAGGTTATAACTATCACATGATGAATATCATCCAACAAGTCACCGATCCAATGCCTACGAATTTATCCTATATTGTTTCTGCTAAGTTACTACTGCTGTCATCACTGTTACGCTTGCTACAAAACTACTGCTATCATTATTACTGTTACTATTGCTGCTGTCACTACTATCAAAACTACCAAACTACTGTGCTACTGATTACTTGCTGCAGATAATTAATCTCCAGGTGTGGTTGAATTGACAACTCAGCTGCTAATACATTCAAATATTCTTTGGCTCCCCTTGTGTCGAATCTATAAATTTGGGTTGAATACTCTACCCTCGAAAACTGTTGTGATCCCCTATACTTGTGGGTTATCAAGACCTTTTTCTTGCGCCATTGCTGGGGAGCATAGCTATATTTGTTGAGTCACTTGGGATCATTATCATATCACTATGAAGAATCTGGAGGATGCTAAGACTAAGATATTTCCCTCAAAGACGAGGGGAGGTAAGGAACTGCCATCCAGTTCTGCTTTAGATTCACCTTCTATTATGAGTAAACTTGCAACACCACCACATGCTATTAATTCTGATATGTTGCAAGTTATTGATGATGCTACTTCTACAATGAATGATGCTTATGATGATTCTAGTACCTTGCTTGATAATGATGATGTGCCACTTGGTGAATTTCTTGATGAACTAATTGCTAGAGTAATGCAACATGATGTTGTTGAATCTGATGATGAGCTTGAAACTGAAACTCCTGTTAGAACTAGCCCTCCTAGATATGAATTGCCTAAGTTACCGGAAGGTTATGTTATGAGTGAAGAAACAACTAGAGATATTCTTGCTTGCAATGATAGAGATGATCTAGAGAAATTATTATGCAAGTGTAAAGAAAAATCTCTGAATGCTAGAATGAAATGTGATCCTAAGTTTGCTACTTCACCTATCTTTATTGATGATAAGGATTACGAATTCTTTGTCGACCCGGAGTTAATTACTTTGGTTGAATCCGATCCTTTCCATGGTTATGAAACTGAAACTGTTGTGGCACATCTTACTAAGTTAAATGATATAGCCACCCTTTTTACTCATGATGAGAAAACTCGCTATTACTTTATTCTCAAATTATTTCCTTTCTCATTAAAGGGTGATGCTAAAGCTTGGTACAATACTCTTGCTCCAGGTTGTGTGCGTAGTCCCCAGGATATGATTTATTACTTCTCTGAAAAATATTTTCCTGCTCATATGAAACAAGCTGCCTTACAGGAAATATTTAACTCTGCTCAAACTAAAGAAGAGAGTCTCCCACAAGCTTTGGGGAGGCTTTGCCAGTTACTTAATGCTTTGCATGATCATCCTCTTAAGAAAAATGAAATACTTGATATCTTCTATAATGGACTAACTGATGCTTCTAGGGACTTCCTAGATAGTTGTGCTGGTTGTGTTTTCAGGGAACGAACTATTGGACAAGCTGAGGAATTATTGAATAACATATTGAAAAATTATGATGATTGGACTATTCCTGAACCACCGCCTAAACCCACTCCGAAGAAGAGGGGTATATTATATCTCAGTCCTGAAGATATGCAAGAGGCAAAGAAATCTATGAAGGAAAAATGTATTAAAGCCGAGGATGTTAAAAATTTACCTCCTATTGAAGAAATACATGGGCTTAATACACCACCACTGCCTAAGGTGGTAGAGGTAAATTCTCTTATGAAGTTCAATGATAGTGATAATCCTCACAATATGCATCCTAGCCAATGTCTTTATGAGTTTGAAAACTACATTAGAAAACAAGATCACTTCAATGCAAATGTTATGAAACAATTGAAATACAATTCTGATATGATTGCTCGATTGAGTGACTTGTTATTTAGAATATCAAATGATGTTAGAGGTGCTGGAAAGCATGCTTCTATGGTTCAAACTCAGTTAGAACAAGTTGCTAAATCACAAAGAGAATTTCTTGATGAAATGAATAATAATATGCATGACTTTGCTGTTAGAGTTGCAACTAGAGGAGGTAAAATGACTCAGGAACCACTTTATCCTAAGGGACACCCTAAAAGAATTGAACAAGATTCACAAAGAGCTAACACTAGTGCACCTAGTCCTTCTAGAAAGAAATCGAAAAAGAAAAATGATAGGACTTTGCATACTTCTAGTGAACCTGAAATAGAAAAACCTCCCGATAATGATAATGAAACTTCTATCTCTGATGCTGAAACTCAATCTGTTAATGAACACTCACCTATTGATAATGAAAAGGATAATGAAGAGGTTAATGAAGACTCTCAACTAAACAATGATAAAGAACCAGATAATGATGTTGAGATAGAACCACCTGTTGATCTTGATAACCCACAAGCTAAAAATAAAAAGATATGATAAAAGAGACTTTGTTGCTAGAAAACACGGTAAATAAAGAGAACCGTGGGTCCAAAAAGCTATGCCTTTTCCACCTAAGTCAACTAAAAAGAATGATAATGAAGAATTTGAACGCTTTGCTGAAATGGTAAGGCTAGTCTTTTTGCGTACTTGCATGACTGATATCTTGAAAATGCCTCCTTATGCAAAGTATATGAAAGACATCATCACAAATAAGAGAAAAATACCGGAAGCTGAAATCTCCATTATGCTTGCTAATTATACTTTCAAAGATGGAGTACCTAATAAACTTGGAGATCCGGGAATACCAACTATACCTTGCTCTATCAAAAAGACTCGGGCGGGAATTCTGTTCCTTTGAATGAGGACGAACCGTGCCATAATGGGCCAGCCTCTGTGACTACTATGGGCCTTGATCAGCCCTCGTCTTCTTTTGAGTTGGGTCGGGCTAGGCCGGTTTCCTCTGGGGAGCAGCTGGATATCCCCTTGTCTCAACAAGCCAGGGAAGATTTTGATAATTTAATTTCTAATATGGTCGATGAAATTTCTACGTGTTAGAAGTGCCTTGAGAAGGGTCATTTTGCCTCTGCATGTACATCTAAGCTTTGGTGTATCTCTTGCCTCCGGTCTGGTCACGTCAAAAAAGATTGCAACAAGTTTGCTAGAATCTTGGGGCTCGTATGGCAAGCCAAACCCGTTAACGCTCCATCTTCCGAGGCGCGCTGCGGGAATATCTCTCTGACAACTCTTTTACCAAACTTGGACCTCCCTTGCACTTCCGCATTTACGCCGTCGTCCAGTTCCATCAGCCCCGGCCCCAAGACACCATCGGCCTCGCCACCTGCAACCCCTCCCCCACCTCTCCACTCGCCGTCCTTGGAGGCGGAGCTCCCGGCTCCGATGGCAAACTTCCATTTGGATCCCCTACTGTACGTGCCTACTGGTCACCACATCGTTGATGGCGGGGAAGATCGACTACCGCGAACCTTTGTGATGCCACATATCCCAATTGTGCGCCGTCATGAGGAGTTCATGCTTGCGGAAGTAATGCCTATTCCTCAGCCAGATGAGATTGGTGCTGCTAGAGAAGAAGTAGTGCAGTGGTTGCAAGGGCATGGTGTTCTTGTTAGGTCAGCACAGCCTTGGATCCGTTTGGTTGGGCTCTTTGAGCTGCCGCAGTCAGGTTTTCTTTGCTACAACTTCCGCCTCAGCCGTTGGGGAATGACCGATTTGTGCGATTTATGAAGCACGGCGAGGGCGAAACTTTTCGTGGAGTTCAGGGTTTTCGTCAGGGGCTACTTATGTTTCTTGGTATTCCGTTGGACCTTCGCAACACTGAATGCATCAGGGCAGCTGTGAATACTTTTGGCAAGTTTCATCACTGGGTCAGTGAGGACCCATATATGGTTCGTTCTCTGGTATTTGCTTCATTCCCAGAGGATATCGTTGTGCCACGTGATGTGGTATTCATGGATTATGCGGCTTATGGTGGTGCTCGGGTTTCTTGGACTGTGCCTCTATATATTTTGGGTGCGAACTTTGCTGAGCAGATGCCCCAGGACGAAGATTGGATGCCCATCAATGGCAATCCGCATCTAGTTCCTGGTGTTCCTTTCCCCGAGCTGCCTCCGTTTAATCTTCCTGCCTACCCTGCCTTGGGGTGGAATGCAGTCCCTCCTCCGCCGCCAGAGCCTGTGATCAATGAGGTGGCTGGTGACAATTGGGGGAATTGGAATGACAATGTGGAACCTGAACCTGTACAAGATCAAGAATCAATGGTGGTGGATCTATCCGCCCAGCCCAGCTCCGTTGCTGACCAGGATCCACCCATTGTCATGGTGGAGGATGATTTATCTGAAGCACCTGTGTTGCCTTTGGTTAATGAAGATGCAGCTAATAATTGGGCCATTGTTGTCTATCAGCCTCCTGCTGTCAGGGAGGAGATTGTTCTGCCTGCGATTCCTTTTGGGCCTCCTTTGCCCCCAGATATGGTTTGGAGGAGATCTTTTGAGAGCCTTCTGCAAGCTCCAGTAGCTTTTTCTGTACCCAGGCCAGTTCTGCTGCAACCTCTGTCGCCGGTTGTTCTGTCTAAGAGGAGTTGGGATTTGGCTTTCAGCAATTCAGACCTGCCACGCCTTACCTGGAGGGAACAGGAGCCAGCTAGGCCTGTTGCCAGGGCACTTTTTTCTAATCATGTTGATGTGCAATCTGTGCAGGTTTCCCCCCTCCTGCTGCGGTTAAAGCTCGCAGGCCGCGGAAAACCTTGGCGCCAACTCCAATTGTAGACACCGCAGTTAGACGCTGCACCAGAAGCTCGGCTCAGCGTGATGGATTCAAGCCCACCTTCCAGGAGCTCACACTACAGCCCAAGAGAAAGAAGCCCAAGGCTAAGCCTTTCATGGCCCAGATGCACGATGAGCCTGCTTCTGAAGGAATTCCTCCTGCAACTCCTGTCAGTCGACTCCAAGAAGTTGGGCGTGAGCTTGAAATTGACGTTGCTCTGCTCTCTATGGATGCACTTATGGTGGACCCACCTGCTGTTGCTTCGCCTAAACATGATGATTAGAGTGCCCTTGGCATGTTGGGTTTCGCAAGCCCTTAACTTTGCTTTATCTATATTTTTAGGCAGTACTCTACTTCATGAACTTTGGTGTGTGTTAATGTTGGCTTGGACTAGATTGTGCTCTTTTGGACATGTGGTATTGTGTGCCATGTGGTTTGTGGACTTTATCTTATGTTATAATGAGTAATATTTGTAGAAACTGGGATATTCTTTGCTGGAATGTAAGAGGCCTGAATTCTGAAGCTAGACAGAGGGCTGTTAGGCAGAAAATTGAGGAAAGCCAATGTTCAATAGCCTGTCTGCAAGAAACAAAATGCACTTCTTTCGAATCTAGGTCAATCAAATCTTTCTGCCCTAAAAGATTTGACTCCTTTGTCTGCTCTCCTTCTATTGGAGCTTCTGGAGGAATTATTGTGGTCTGGAATTCTTCTGTTTTTAGTGGCACTGTAATTGAAGTGCAACAGTTTGCTGTGGTTGTTCAGTTTACTTCCAGGCAGAACAATGAATCTTGGACTCTTGTTGCTGTTTATGGCCCTTGTCAGGGTGAAGCCAGGGACAACTTTGTTAATTGGTTATACAACCTGGCTATACCTCTCAATGAGCACTGGTTGTTACTTGGCGATTTTAATTTCCTTCGGTCTGTGGATAATAGAAACTTACCTGGTGGGGACATAAATGACATGTTCATTTTCAATGAGATTATTGGTCACCTGGGCCTCCTTGAACTTCCAATCAAAGGCAGATCCTACACATGGTCCAATATGCAAGATACCCCACTTCTTGAGCAGCTAGATTGGTTCTTTACTTCTGTGGACTGGATTTCTAATTATCCTATGACTCAAGTTCTGCCCTTGGCTAGGACTGCATCGGATCATGTGCCTTGCTTAGTCTCCATTAAGACTTCCATTCCAAAATCAAATCTCTTTAGGTTTAAAAATTACTGGCTAGAACTTGAGGGTTTCATGGACTGTGTTGAATCTTCTTGGATCTTGGAATCAGCCCTCTCGGAAAACACACATCACTGCTAAAATTGCAGACAAATTTAAATATTTGAGAATGTGCCTTAAGAGGTGGCAAATGAATGTTTCCAAACTGAGATTGTTGATCAGCAAATGCAATCATGTCATTTTCCTTCTGGATGAATTGGAGGAGTGGAGGCCTCTTTTTATTCAGGAGAACAACTTCAGAAGAATTGTCAAAACCCATTTGGAAAAGCTTCCGCACTTACAGTTTCTGTACTGGAAAAAGAGATGCACTATCCGGTACTTTAAGGTGGGGGGAGAGAACACCAAATTCTTCCATGCTATGGCCACTGAGAGGCATAGGAGGAACTCTATAGCTAGTTTGAGGCTGCCTGATGGATCTGTAGTCTCTGATCACTCCCAAATGGCTGGAATTATCTGGAGTTTCTTTAAGAATAGAATGGGCACCTCTAGAGGGATTGTGATGGGTTTTGATTTGTCCTCACTTATTTCACCTGTGTCTGGCCTTGAGGTGCTCACTAAGCCTTTTGAAAAGGAGGAAATGGACTGCGGTCAAGCATATGCCTGTGGATAAAGCACCTGGTCCTGATGGATTCAATGGCCTATTTTTTAAGAAATGTTGGAACCTAATTTCTAAGGATTTTTATGAGCTGGCACATGCTTTTTATGAAGGAATTGCTGTCTTGGAGAACATCAACAGTTCTTTTATTACTCTTGTGCCCAAAAAGCTATCACCTAAGGAAGTGGGAGACTACAGGCCTATCTCTCTCACTAGTATGGGGCTTAAATTTCTGTCCAAAATGGCTGCAAATAGATTCCAAGAAATGATTATGCAGTGCATTCACAAGAACCAATATGGTTTCATTAAGACCAGAACAATCCAGGATTGTCTGGGTTGGACATTTGAATATTTGCACCAATGTCACCAGTCAAAGAGACCCATAGTAATTCTCAAATTGGATTTTGAGAAGGCTTTTGACTCTGTTGAGCATGAAGCTATCTTTCAAATTCTAAGATATAAGGGCTTTAATGATAAGTGGATTCTCTGGATGAAGCAGCTCCTTGCCACCGGTACTTCTTCTGTTTTGCTTAATGGGGTCCCTGGGAGGAAGTTTGTTTGTAAAAAAGGAGTTAGACAGGGTGACCCTGTATCTCCTCTGCTCTTTGTCATAGCTGCTGATCTGCTTCAAACAGTGATTAATGATATGTTCAGGAAAGGAATTCTTCACCTACCTATACCTTGCCATGATATAGATTACCCTGTGATCCAGTATGCTGATGATACATTGATCTAGGGGTGGAAAGTGGTAGCGGATAATCCGAAATATCCGATATTCATATTCGAGAAAATGCCTATTCGTATCCGAAACATCCGCATCCGAATCAAAATGGAAATGGAAATTGTCCGTATCCGAATTTATTAAACAAATACAAAATAAAATATGGTAGGAGATTTTGACACAAATATGGATATGGAAGTGGATATATCCGTATCCGAAGAAGATTATGGGAGGTATTTTTTAAAATTCTAGGCCCAATATTCCAATTATCCAACATAAAAGCCAAATAAGTGGTTAAATTTTACTCTTTATATGATTAAACTTATAAATTATTATGCATTACAATAGTATTTATTCATAAACCTATTTATCATTGACTTATTGTATATCGCAAGTTGATTATTTTAGGTCACATAGCTATCGACTAATTTACTTAAGCAACATGTTGATATTATTCGTATCCGTTCCGAATCAAGAAAATATCCGATACGTATCCGTATTCGAATAATATCCGAGCCGCATCCGTATCCGAGAACATCCGTATTCGGATTCATATTCGTTTTGAAAATATGAAAATGGAAGTGGTAAGAGCACTATCCGATCCGCATCCGATCCATTTCCACCCCTACATTGATCATCCTCCCTGCAGACAGGGTTCAACTTCTGGCTCTGAAGGATATGTTAAAGGTGTTCTCTCAGTCCACTGGTCTGGATGTAACCTATCGTAAGTCATTTATTATTCCAATCAATGTTGACTCTGCTGTAATGGAGGATTTGGCTGCTGCTTTTGGTTTCAAAATTGGTAAAATGCCATTTACATATCTTGGATTACCTATGGGGACCACAAGGCCCAAAATGGTAGACTTCATGCCTCTGGTTGACTGTATGGAGAGAAGAATGACTGCCAGTTCTTCTTTCCTTAACCAAGGTGAAAGGCTGCAGTTCCTTAACTCTGCTCTATCTTCAATGCCAATATTCTTTTTGTGTAGTCTTGCTCTCCCAGCTGCTATTCTCAAGAAGTTGGAAAGAATCCAAAGGCAGTGTTTGTGGAGAAAGCATAGAGATGAGCCAGCACCATCTCTTGCTGCTTGAGAACTCATATGTAGGCCAAAAAACAAAGGAGGTCTTGGTATTCTTAATCTGGGGGTTCAAAATGTGGCTCTTCTTATCAAGCATGCCAGTAACTTCCTGAACAAACGAGATATTCCTTGGGTATCTTTAGTTTGGGATTCATATTATTTTGAAAGAATGCCCCAGGGAACAAATGATTGTGGCTCCTTCTGGTGGAGGGATATTTGTAAAGTCATGCAGCATTTTAGGGACTGCTCCTGGGTGCAGATCAATGAAGGGGACACTGCTCTCTTTTGGTCTGATAATTGGAACCTTGGCTCTGAAGTATCTAGTCTGCAGACAAGATTCCCAAGCTTTTCTCTTTTGCCAAGGACCCCTGGGTTTCAGTTAAGGAAATTTTCAATACCCAGGATATGCACCAACTTTTCCACCTTCCCTTATCTGCTCAGGCTTTTGATGAGTTAAACCTGATAAAGGATTTGATGGATTCACACAACAGAGACACCAGTTCGAGGGATCTTTGGTTCTGGCAGGGCTCTTCCAAGATTTTCAAGCCCAAGATGTTTTACTCCCACACATTTGTGTCTGAGTCCTTCAATCCTTTGCTCTGTTGGATTTGGAAATCCTCCTGTACTCTCAAGATCAAGGTCTTTGCTTGGATGCTTATTATGGACAGGTTGAACACCAAGGATATGGTTGAGAGAAGGCACTGGCACATGGAAGATGGAGTCCATTGTAGGCTCTGCCCCTTGCGGGCTAGAGAAACCAGGGATCACTTATTCTTCAACTGCAATTTCAGTGTAAGGGTCTGGAATTATCTGCAGATTGATTGGTCTGCTGGCACCTCCATGATTGAGCTGGTTACTCAGGCAAGGAGAAGTTTTGATAGGCCTTTCTTCTCTGAAGTGGTATTCATTGCTTGCTGGAATATTTGGATCATCAGAAATGCCAAAGTATTCAGAAATGAGAGGGCTAGTTTCAATAAATGGAGGTTTGCTTTTAGGCATGATATTAGCCTCATGCAGCACAGAATCAAATCTGCTTACAAGGATGACCTGCTCAAATGGATCTCTTTCCTCCCCCCTTAAGCTAGTTTTGTAAGACTCTCTTTTATACCTTGTACTCTGGTTACTCCTTGTAATCAACTTGTTGTATCTGTTATTTATTTCAATAAAGTTTTGATCTGCTGTGGGGGTTTTGCCCCACAGTTCACAGTCAAAAAAAAGAATTGTGCGAAAACTACTTTGTGTGATTTAGGAGCTGGTGTTAGTGTTATGCCTTTATCTTTATATAAAATACTTGATTTGAATAAACTCAAACCTACTGAAATATCTTTGCAAATGGCTGATAAATCAAATGCCATACCTATCGGTATCTGTGAGGATGTGCCCATTGCTAATGTTACTATTTTGACTGACTTTGTTATACTTGAGATGCCCGAGGACGATAACATGTTGATGACCCACAAGTATAGGGGATTGCAACAGTTTTTGAGGGTAGAGTATTCAACCCAAATTTTTTGATTCGACACAAGGGGAGCCAAAGAATATTCTCAAGTATTAGCAACTGAGTTGTCAATTCCACACCTGGAAACTTAATATCTGCAGCAAAGTATTTAGTAGCAAAGTAATATGATAGTAGTGATAACGGTAGCAAAAGTAATATTTTTGGTTTTATAGTGATTGTAACAGTAGCAACGGAGAAGTAAATAAGCGAAGAACAATATATGAAAAGCTCATAGGCTATGGATCAGTGATGGATAATTATGTCGGATGCGATTCCTCATGCAATAGTTATAACATAGGGTGACACAGAACTAGCTCCAGTTCATCAATGTAATGTAGGCATGTATTCCAAATATAGTCATACATGCTTATGGAAAATGTGGCACCCCGGCTCAGAGAAACCGGAACGCCCTGTATTCCAGCCTAGAGATCGAGGAGAAGTCTTCTGGAATAGGCACTGCTTAGCATAGAACAAACCAGCTTTCTAATATTACACGAATATGATTACAAGGTCTCTGATATTACAATGAATAACATCGTCACGACGACACTACGCCTGCCACGGTTGCTCCATGCAAGCAGCAGAACAACACGATGCAGCGGAATAATTCTAGCAGCGGAACAACGATGACGATGATGAACTCCACTCCGCAGGGACTCTGGTTGGAATGCTTATCCTAGCTCGCACGAACGGAAACCACAACAAGCAAGCAATCAAATCCGGCATGACTTGCAAACTGGCATGACACGCCAGGTCAGTACATTGAATGTACTTGCAAGCTCACAATAACCAGAAGCATTCAAGACAAACAACAACATGGCAATTATAGGTTAAGCAGGAATTATCATGAGATCATCAGGATAGCATGGCATGAACAATATGAACCTGGTACAGCTAGAGCAATATGAGCATGGCATGAACATATAAACATGATGGCACTATCATGCAACATGATGACATTATCATGCACCAACTTACTCTGCTCGGGTGATCTCATAACCATCACATGCATCACTTACCAACCTCGGACACCACACGATCATCTCAGGATCAAATCAAGCTTGGTATAAATAATACCGTAGTAATCATTAAATGACCACAAGGAGCTTGATCTTTACCCTCGATTCTCACACAACATCACGAATATTCAACAACTCGGTATCCTCGATACCACGGTGATCATTCACGGATCACAAACGGAACCACTATGGGCTCAACGGGTTACCTCGTAACCAAACGATGATCATTCACGGATCACAAAAAGAACCACTCTGGGCTCAACGGGTTACCTCGTAACCAAACAGTGATCGTTCACGGATCACATAACCAACTTATCTCCTCATCGAACCGTGGTTGTTATTAAGCACATTATTATTATTATTACTGTTGACCCATAGTGTGACCGACATGAACTGGGCCCTTACCTACGGGCACGACTATCGATAGATTTAATATACACTCTACAGAGGTTAGCACACTGTACCCACACCACGGAACCCATGGCCTCGCGCTCCCATTCGGGTGGACCAATGGCATTCCGACAAAACCGATCTACTGCCATGACACTCTCCCGGCCACTCCGACCAACTCCCCTCTGGCTAGGACATGGGTGGCCCCGCGCCTATGTAACGCCCCGAGACCGATGCGCCAGGTGTCTTCCAGTTATGTGCTGTTGTTGCCTTGTCTTTCGCTTGCGTGTTGCATCTTGCCATGTCATCATGTGCATTGCATCATCATGTTTTCAAACTTGCATTCGTCCGGGTTCCCCCAGTTTCGTCCGTTGTCCGTTCTGAGCCCAGACACACTTGCACGCGCCTGCGGCACGTCCGAAATAGTATTTTATAAGTGGCTGGAAAATGTTCTCGGAATGGGATGAAAGTTGGCGTGCGGTGTTGTTTTGTTGTCAGTAGACCGCCTGCCAAGTTTCATCGCTTTTAGAGTCCGTTTGTTAGCCCAACCGTTAAACTATAGCGACAATATAGCCAGTCATACGTCGGACGTTTTCGGTCTCCGAAGACTGTTGTCGGGCCTCTCTCTCTCTTCTCTCCTTTCAGCCCGAGGCCTTCCACACATCCCACCTACCAACCGCCAAACCCCTCCTATTCCCTCTTTGCACAGTGCAACAACTCCTCGACCGTGTCCGAAACTGTCCCTAACCCGACCCGGACAGTTGTCACCGTTGGGTCCGGATCATCCCCAAACGTCTATAAAACATCTCCGTTTTTCTTTTTGGTCTCCCTAGCCTATTTATCTCGAGCGTCCGATCTAAATCGTAGGGAAGAGATAGCCCCTACCCTAACCCACTCGCTATATATATTAGCCTAACCTAGACCAAATCCCTAATTTCTAGGGATCCATCCCGCCGCCGCCACTCTCTTCCTCGGATTCCACGCCGAACCAATCCCTACATCCCTCCCGATCCAAACTATCAGCCAACCCCCACCACCAACCACGATTCGGTCGACCTTGACCATTCGATCTGGATCAGATAGCCAGGAGCCATCCCAGGCGCCCTCTCCCCTCAGCCCCGCAGCAGCCGCACCGAGCCAGATCGGGAGGAGCTCGATCCCGACCACCTCGCCGGAGCTCCTCTCCAGCACGCCGGTGATCACGGCGAGGACCAGCCTCGTCCCGCTCCTCTCGTCCCCTGTATCTCCCTTCCTCCCTGTGCTTCTCTCTCCCACATCTCCCTTGCGTTTCTCTAGCAGGAAACCCCATGGCCGCCGACCCCCTGCCTCGTCTTGGGTCTCGCTGGGATGCCGTCTCGCTACTGCATTCGCCATCCCCACGCCTCCCAGCCTCCTCCGCGCTTGTTTCCCGTAGTTCCCGAGCCAAGCAACCGCCCTAGAGTTTCTTCATCGCTAGCGCCCGTCTCCAGCGCCCCATCTCCCGTCAGCGCCTGCTCTTGCGTTGAGCAGGGGAGCCAAGAGGATGAACCCAACGCCAAGTCCCGCTCGCCGGTGCTCGTTGACTCCGTCGTTCCCGCGCGGAACCCTCCTCGCCAAGTCCCTCACCGCGTCACCTCCCTGCTTCGCTCCTACACGAGCAGGACGACGAGCACCTGACCGGTCCGACCTCGCGTATTGACTGCGCCCCTGCTTTCCCCGCTGTCGCCTGGGCCACCTCCCCTTCGCCTGTTGACCCGCTGCGCTGCTTTGCGTCTGCGAGCCCAGTGCCTCCAAGGCCTAGCTAGATCCGGCCTGCCCAGCCTCCTCCACCAACAGGCTGAAGCCCACCAATGTGAGCAGCCGCATCCAAACCCTTGTGCTCTGTCGGGCCAGAAGATTTGGCCCGTTTCATTTTTTTCCCACAGAACGATTTTCCTATTATCCAAAGAAAAACCAGTTTTACAGGAAGCTCCCTAGACTTCATGCATATAATAACTAACAAATCGTGCATCGGTTTAAAATATTATATATATATAATATGACTAGAATTTCGTCTAGTTTCATAATATCCAACTTTCATGCATGTTTGCGATGTTTAAACTGTTGTTTGCATTAATTTGCTTAAATGCCATGCTAAAATGGTTTATTTCATAACTAAATAACCATAGCCCCAAACTTAATAATCTTTATATGTAAATGGGGTAGAAAAATGCCTTGTTTAATATGGCGGCTTTACATTGCATGTTTAAAATATGCTTTAGGGCATAACAATACCTAATCCAAAAATATGCATATGAGGATTTTTCGGACTTGTTGCTTGTTGTTCCGGCCTCATTTAAAATTGCCTAGATAGGTAGTTTTCATATGCTTCACCTCTTGCCATGCTAACCAACATTTAATATTGTTGAGTACATAAACGGGAGAGAACTAAATAAGTCATGTGGTGTTCCATCAATATGAAACTCGTTGCATATTGAGCTCCACTTAATTTATAGGATTGTTCATCCATTTTGCCATGCCATGCCTCATTAAACCGGACATGCATCATACTTGGTTGTGCATCATGCCATGTTTATGTGATGGTTGTTTACTATGTCGCTTGCTTCTTTCCGGTTTGCTTCTCCCGTTAGCTTCGATTTCGTTCCAGAGTTGTGAGGATCCGTTAGACTACGTTCCGTTTGTCTTCTTCATGGACTCGTTCTTCTTCCTTGCGTGATCTCAGGCAAGATGACCATACCCTCGAAATCACTTCTAACTTTGCTTGCTAGTTGTTCGCTCTATTGCTATGCCGCGCTACCTACCACTTGCTATATCATGCCTCCCATATTGCCATGTCAAGCCTCTAACCCACCTTCCTAGAAAACCGTTGTTTGGCTATGTTACCGCTTTTGCTCAGCCCCTCTTATAGCGTTGCTAGTTGCAGGTGAAGATGAAGTTTGTTCCTTGTTGGAACATGGATATGTTGGGACATCATTATTATATCTTATTTACTTTAATGCATCTATACACTTGGTAAAGGGTGGAAGGCTCGGCCTTATGCCTGGTGTTTTGTTCCACTCTTGCCACCCTAGTTTGCATCGTACCGGTGTTATGTTCCTTGATTTTGCGTTCCTTACACGGTTGGGTGTTATGGGGACCCCTTGACAGTTCGCCTTGAATAAAACTCCTCCAGCAAGGCCCAACCTTGGTTTTATCATTTGCCTCACCACCACCTACTTTTCCCTTGGGAGTCGTGCTCCCGAGGGTCATCTTATTTTAACCCCCCGGGCCAGTGCTTCTCTAAGTGTTGGTCCGAACCAGAGCACCGTGCGGGACCGTTGCTACCTCTTGAGCACTGCGTTGGTTTTCCCTTGAAGAGGAAAGGGTGATGCAGCAAAGTAGCGTAAGTATTTCCCTCGGTTTTTGAGAACCAAGGTATCAATCCAGTAGAGGTTACGCTCTAGTCCCTCGCACCTGCACAAAACAAATAAATCCGCACAACCAACGCGATAAGGGGGTTGTCAATCCCTACACGGTCACTTACGAGAGTGAGATCTGATAGATATGATAAGATAATATTTTTGGTATTTTTATGATAAAGATGCAAAGTAAAATAAAAGCAATGAAAATAACTAAGTATTGGAAGATTTAATATGACGAAGATAGACCTGGGGGCCATAGGTTTCACTAGTGGCTTCTCTCAAGAGCATAAGTATTTTACGGTGGGTGAACAAATTACTGTTGAGCAATTGATAGAATTGAGCATATTTATGAGAATATCTAGGTATGATCATGTATATAGGCATCACGTCCGAGACAAGTAGACCGACTCCTGCCTGCATCTACTACTATTACTCCACACATCGACCGCTATCCAACATGCATCTAGAGTATTAAGTTCAAGAGAACAGAGTAACGCTTTAAGCAAGATGACATGATGTAGAGGGATAAACTCATGCAATATGATGAAAACCCCATCTTGTTATCCTCGATGGCAATAATACAATACGTGCCTTGCTGCCCCTACTGTCACTGGGAAAGGACACCGCAAGATTGAACCCAAAGCTAAGCACTTCTCCCATTGCATGAAAGATCAATCTAGTAGGCCAAACCAAACTAATAATTCGAAGAGACTTGCAAAGATAACCAATCATACATAAAAGAATTCAGAGAAGATTGAAATATTGTTCATAGATAAACTTGATCATAAACCCACAATTCATCGGTCTCAACAAACACACCGCAAAAGAAGATTGCATCGAATAGATCTCCACAAGAGAGGGGGAGAACTTTGTATTGAGATCCAAAAAGAGAGAAGAAGCCATCTAGCTAATCGTTTGGGGGTACAGAAAGTTACGGCGCTTTCTCTCGTGGATACAAAAAGTTACGGCGGTGGAATTAGTGTTTTGGCTCCGTATATGATCGTTTGGGGGTACGTAGGTATATATAGGAGGAAGAAGTACGTCGGTGGAGCAACAGGGGGCCCACGAGGGTGGAGGGAGCGCCTGGGGGGGTAGGCACGCCCCCCTACCTCGTGGCCTCCCTGTTGGTTGCTCGACGTAGGGTCCAAGTCTCCTGGGTCTTGTTCGTTCCAAAAATCACGCTCCCGAAGGTTTCATTCCGTTTGGACTCCGTTTGATATTCCTTTTCTTCAAAACCCTAAAATAGGCAAAAAAAACAACAATTTTGGGCTGGGCCTCTGGTTAATAGGTTAGTCCCAAAAATAATATAAAAGTAGATAATAAAGCCCAATAATGTCCAAAACAGAAGATAATATAGCATGGAGCAATCAAAATTATAGATACGTTGGAGACGTATCAAGCATCCCCAAGCTTAATTCATGTTCGTCCTCGAGTAGGTAAATGATAAAAACAGAATTTTTGATGTGAGGAATGCTACTTGGCATATTTTCAATGTAATTCTTCTTAATTGTGGTATGAATATTCAGATCCGAAAGATTCAAGACAAAAGTTCAATATTGACATAAAAATAATAATACTTCAAGCATACTAACTAAGCAATTATGTCTTCTCAAAATAACATGGCCAAAGAAAGTTATCCCTACAAAATCATATAGTCTGGCTATGCTCTATCTTCACCACACAAAGTATTTAAATCATGCACAACCCCGATGACAAGCCAAACAATTGTTTCATACTTTTGACATTCTCAAACTTTTTCAATCTTCACGCAATACATGAGCGTGAGCCATGGACATAGCACTTTAGGTGGAATAGAAGGGTGGTTGTGGAGAAGACAAAAAGGGAAAAGATAGTCTCACATCAACTAGGTTTATCAACGGGCTATAGAGATGCCCATCAATAGATATCAATGTGAGTGGGTAGGGATTGACATGCAACGGATGCACTAGAGATATAAGTATATGAGAGCTCAAAGTGGGTGTGCATCCAACTTGCTTGCTCACGAAGACCTAGGGCATTTTGAGGAACCCCATCATTGGAATATGCAAGCCAAGTTCTATAATGAAAAATTCCCACTAGTATATGAAAGTGATAACAAAGGAGACTCTCTATCATGAAGATCATGGTGCTACTTTGAAGCACAAGTGTGGTAAAAGGATAGTAGAATTGTCCCTTCTCTCTTTTTCTCTCATCATTTTTTTATTTGGGCCTTCTCTTTTTTTATGGCCTCTTTTTTTTCATCCGGAGTCTCATCCCGACTTGTGGGGGAATCATAGTCTCCATCATCCTTTCCTCACTTGGGACAATGCTCTAATAATGATGATCATCACACTTTTACTTTCTTACAACTCAAGAATTACAACTCGATACTTAGAACAAAATATGACTCTATGTGAATGCCTCCGGCGGAGTACTGGGATATGCAATGACTCATGAGTGACATGTATGAAAGAATTATGAACGGTGGCTTTGCCACAAATAGAATGTCAACTACATGATCATGCAAAGCAATATGACAATGATGGAGCATGTCATAGTAAACGAAACGGTGGAAAGTTGCATGACAATATATCTCGGAATGGCTATGGAAATGCCACGATAGGTAGGTATGGTGGCTGTTTTGAGGAAGGTATATGGTGGGTGTATGATACCGGCGAAAGGTGCACGGTATTAGAGAGGCTAGCAATGGTGGAAGGGTGAGAGCGTGTATGATCCATGGACTCAACATTAGTCATAAAGAACTCATATACTTATTGCAAAAATCTACAAGTTATCAAAGTGAAGTATTACATGCATGCTCCTAGGGGGATAGATTTGTAGGAAAAGACCATCGCTCGTCCCCGACCGCCACTCATAAGGAAGACAATCAATAAATAAATCATGCTCCGACTTCATCACATAACGGTTCACCATATGTGCATGCTATGGGAATCACAAACTTTAACACAAGTATTTCTCAAATTCACAACTACTCAACTAGCATGACTCTAATATCACCATCTCCATATCTCAAAACAATTATCAAGTATCAAACTTCTCATAGTATTCAACACACTCATAAGAGAATTTAATTATTAATCTTGTATACCTAGCATATTAGGATTATTTAAGCAATTTACCATGCTATTTAAGACTCTCAAAATAATCTAAGTGAAGCATGAGAGATCAATAGTTTCTATAAAACAAATCTACCACCGTGGTGTAAAAGATATAAGTCAAGCACTAGAGCAAAACTATATAACTCAAAAGATATAAGTGAAGCACATAGAGTATTCTAATAATTTCCGAATCATGTGTGTCTCTCTCAAAAGGTGTGTACAAAAAAGATGATTGTGGTAAACTAAAAAAATAAAGACTCAAATCATACAAGACACTCCAAGAAAAACACATATCATGTGGTGAATAAAAATATAGCTCCAAGTAAAGTTACCGATAGAAGTAGACGACAGAGGGGATGCCTTCCGGGGCATCCCCAAGCTTTGGCTTTTAGGTGTCCTTAGATTATATTGGGGGTGCCATGGGCATCCCCAATCTTAGGCTCTTGCCACTCCTTGTTCCATAATCCATCAAATCTTTACCCAAAACTTGAAAACTTCACAACACAAAACTTAAAGTAGAAAATCTCGTGAGCTTCGTTAGCGAAAGAAAACAAAAGACCACTTCAAGGTACTATAATGAACTCATTCTTTATTTATATTGGTGTTAAACCTACTGTCTTCCAACTTCTCTATGGTTTATAAACTATTTTACTAGCCATAGATTCATCAAAATAAGCAAACAACACACGAAAAACAGAATCTGTCAAAAACAGAACAGTCTGTAGTAATCTGTAGCTAGCGCAAGATATGGAACCCCAAAAATTCAAAAATAAATTTCTGGACGTGAGTAATTTATCTATTAATCATATTAAAAAATAATTAACTAAATATCACTTTCTAAATAAAAATGGCAGTAGTTCTCGTGAGCGCTAAAGTTTGTGTTTTTTACAGCCAGATTAACAAGACTCCCCCCAAGTCTTCCCAACGGTTCTACTTGGCACAAACATTAATTAAACACCAAAAACACAACCAAAATAGAGGCTAGATAAATTATTTATTACTAAATAGGAGCAAAAATCAAGGAATAAAAAAAATTGGGTTGCCTCCCAACAAGCGCTATCGTTTAACGCCCCTAGCTAGGCATAAAAAATAAGGATAGATCTAGGTATTGCCATCTTTGGTAGGCAATCCATAAGTGGATCTCATAATATATTCATAAGGTAATTTAATTTTCTTTATAGGAAAGTGTTCCATGCCTTTCCTTAACGGAAATTGGAATCTAATATTTCCTTCCTTCATATCAATAATTGCACCAATCATTCTAAGGAAAGGTCTACCAAGAATAATAGGACATGAAGGATTACAATCTATATCAAGAACGATAAAATATACGAGCACATAATTCCTATTTGTAACAATAAGAACATCATTAATTCTTCCCATAGGTTTCTTAATAATGGAATCCACAAGGTGCAAGTTTAGAGAGCAATCATCAAAATCACGGAAACCTAACAAATCACACAAAGTCTTTGGAATCGTGGAAACACTAGCACCCAAATCACACAAAGCATAGCATTCATGATCTTCAATTTTAATTTTAATAGTTGGTTCCCACTCATCATAAAGTTTTCTAGGGATAGAAACTTCCAACTCAAGTTTTTCTTCATAAGATTGCATCAAAGCATCAACGATATGTTTGGTAAAAGCTTTATTTTGACTATAAGCATGAGGAGAATTTAGCACGGATTGCAACAAGGAAATACAATCTATCAAAGAGCAATTATCATAATTAAATTCCTTGAAATCCAAAATATTAGGTTCATTAACATCAAGAGTTTTGATCTCTTCAATCCCACTTTTATCAAATTTAGCATCAAGATCTAAAAGCTCCAAAAATTTTGAACGCCTTCTAGGTAAAGGTGGATCATATTCAGTCCCATCATTATCAAGATTCATATTGCAAAACAAAGATTTCCATCATTATCAAGATTCATATTGCAAAACAAAGATTTAATAGGGGACACATCAATAACTTTTAGGTCTTCATCTTTATTATCATGGTCTTCCAGTTTAGCGGCCATCTTATTAACTAAGGTAGCCTGCTTATTCGAAACTTCAGCTATTAACTTCTCAAGACAAGCAATTTGGGATCTCAAACCATCAAATTCTTTAGACATATCATCGAGCTCTTTATTCATATAACTCATAAAGATTTTTTGTTCTTTAAGCTCGTTTCTAAAGAAACTATTATGCTCAAATTGCAAGACCATAAAACTCCTAACGTTGCTTTCGATTTGTTCTAACCTTTTAAGGTGAAGATCACCAAATCGGGGAAGAGCCATCGAGACAAGCAAGCAATCCAACACACTAGCAAACGAGGAACAGGCAAAAAGAGGCAAATAGAGAAAGAGAGGGAGGATGGAGATAGAGAGAGAGAGAGGGCGAATAAAATGGCAAGGGTGAAGTGGGGGAGAGGAAAACGAGAGGAAAATGGCAAATAATGTAATGCGGGAGATAAGGGTTTGTGATGGGTACTTGGTATGTTGACTTTTGCGTAGACCTCCCCGACAACGGCACCAGAATTGGCTCGTTGTCGGGAGACAAATCTTGACTTGCCCAAACCTCCCCGACAACAGCGCCAGAAATCCTTCTTGCTGCCTCTTGAGCACTGCGTTGGTTTTCCCTTGAAGAGGAAAGGGTGATGCAGCAAAGTAGCGTAAGTATTTCCTCAGTTTTTGAGAACCAAGGTATCAATCCAGTAGGAGGACACGCGAGTCCCTCGCACCTAGCACAAAACAAATAAAATCCTCGCAACCAACGCGATAAAGGGGTTGTCAATCCCTGTCACTTACGAAAGTGAGATCTGATAGATATGATAAGATAATATTTTTGGTATTTTTATGATAAAGATGCAAAGTAAAATAAAAGCAATGAAATAACTAAGTATTGGAAGATTTAATATGATGAAGATAGACGGGGGCCATAGGTTTCACTAGTGGCTTCTCTCAAGAGCATAAGTATTTTACGGTGGGTGAACATTACTGTTGAGCATTACGTGCCTTGTGCCCCTATGTCACTAGGAAAGGACACCGCAAGATTGAACCCAAAGCTAAGCACTTCTCCCATTGAGAAAGATCAATCTAGTAGGCCAAACCAAACTGATAATTCGAAGAGACTTGCAAAGATAACCAATCATACATAAAAGAATTCAGAGAAGATTCAAATATTGTTCATAGATAACTTGATCATAAACCCACAATTCATCGGTCTCAACAAACACACCGCAAAAAGAAGATTACATCGAATAGATCTCCACAAGAGAGGGGGAGATCATTGTATTGAGATCCAAAAAGAGAGAAGAAGCCATCTAGCTAATAACTATGGACCCGAAGGTCTGAGGTAAACTACTCACACTTCATCGGAGAGACTATGGTGTTGATGTAGAAGCCCTCCGTGATCGATGCCCCCTCCGGCGGAGCTCCGGAACAGGCCCCAAGATGGGATCTCGTGGATACAGAAAGTTACGGCGGTGGAATTAGGGTTTTGGCTCCGTATCTGATCGTTTGGGGGTAGGTATATAGGAGGAAGAAGTACGTCGGTGGAGCAACAGGGGGCCACGAGGGTGGAGGGCGCTGGGGGGGGGGGGTAGGCGCGCCCCCTACCTCGTGGCCTCCCTGTTGGTTGCTTGACGTAGGGTCCAAGTCTCCTGGGATCTTGTTCGTTCCAAAAATCACGTTCCCGAAGGTTTTATTCCGTTTGGACTCCGTTTGATATTCCTTTTCTTCGAAACCCTAAAATAGGCAAAAAACAGCAATTCTGGGCTGGGCCTCCGGTTAATAGGTTAGTCCCAAAAATAATATAAAAGTGGATAATAAAGCCCAATAATGTCCAAAACAAAGATAATATAGCATGGAGCAATAAAAATTATAGATACGTTGGAGACGTATCAACTGTCCATTGGCAACTTGGGTATGTGGTACCTGTAGCTTAGCTTAATCCGGTGTTGCCTGAGAACGAGATATGTGCAGCTCCTATCGGGATGTCGGCACTCGGGCGGCTTTGCTGGTCTTGTTTTTCCATTGTCGAAATGTCTTGTAACCCGGATTCCGAGTTTGATCGGGTCCTCCTAGGAGAAGGAATATCCTTCGTTGACCATGGGAGCTTGTGATGGGCTAAGTTGGGACACCCCTGCAGGGTTTTGAACTTTTGAAAGCCGTGCCCCCGGTTATGGGCAGATGGGAATTTGTTAATGTCCGATTGTAGAGAAATTGACACTTAATGTAATTAAAATGCATCAACCGCATGTGTAGCCGTGATGGTCTCTTTCCGGCGGAGTCCGGGAAGTGAACACGATTCTTGTGTTATGCTTGAACGTAAGTAGTTTCAGGATCACTTCTTGATCACTTCTAGTTCACGACCGCTGCGTTGCTTCTCTTCTCACTCTTATTTGCGTAAGTTAGCCACCATATATGCTTAGTGCTTGCTGCAGCTCCACCTCACTACCCTTTCCTACCCATAATGCTTAAATAGTCTTGATCTTGCGGGTGTGAGATTGCTGAGTCCTCGTGACTCACAGATACTTCCAAACAATGGCAGGTGCCAATGATACCAGTGCAGGTGACGCAACCCAACACAAGTGGGAGCTCGATGAAGATCTTGATCGTTGTGTTGTGTCTTTTCCGGTTGATCAGTAGTGGAGCCCAGTTGGGACGATCGGGGATCCAACAATTGGGGTTGTCTTCTTTTATTTTGGTTCCGTAGTCGGACCTTGATTGTATTCTGGATGATGTATGTTTAACTTGTATTTGTGTGAAGTGGCAATTGTAAGCCAACTCTTTATCCCTTTCTTATTCAATACATGGGATGTGTAAAGATTACCCCTCTTGCGACAGACTTACCATGCGACTATGCCTCTAAGTCATGCCCCGACACGTCGGAGATATAGCCGCATCGTGGGTGTTACACAAGTTGGTAATCAGATCCTTCCCCGACTTAGGAGCCCCCTGCTTCATCGAATCGCTGACGTTGTTGAGTCTAGAACAAAATTTTTTGAGTCTTAGGATTATATATATCGGAGAGTAGGATTATTTTTACTCCTCAGTCCCTTCGTCGCTCTGGTGAGGCCTCCTGGCGTAGAGTTCTGACTCTTCTTTCCTCAAATTTCACGAATTTTTTTAGGATCACGCGGGTATCTTGGAATCGTTCCGATAGTCTTGTGACGAGAACATTGTTCTTGGTGCCTCCTGACATTTAGGGGTTGTGGCAGTGTCCCGGGGAGTTGAGCTCCGAGGTGTTGTCGTCACAATTTTATCGTTGTAGTTGTGGAATACCTGAGTTCGCCGACATCGAAAATCTCTTTTATGCAGTTGTTGGTGAGATAACCTCGACGCCACCCAGTACTGGGGCGGGAGTTCGGGAGTATTGCCATAACTCTATAACGATGCTTTTTGAAGGTTGAGGTAAATGATTTCCGAAGGTTTCTTGGTTATGTGTTGAAGGATGGATACAGCTGGATGTAGGATTTGTTAGTTTTGGGTGAGATATTATGCTTCCCCTGTATCCCCAACACCTGATTGCATAACCAGAAAGTTTCGGGAGTTTATAAGTGGGAATTCAAGTATCTCTAGGAATCTTTCCAACAGACACATGATACGACATGGGATCTATCATATGTTTGTTCCGGCTTATTTTGCAAGCCAATCCTTTGTTTTGTTTTTTGTTTGGTATTCGAGTTGCTTCAATGTCAAGTGTTGATTCTATCCTTTCCTAAGCGGTGTTCTCATATTTCTATGTGAATACTAATCCTTCATGATAATCGAGATTGTCATGTCAATCCTTTTCAACCGGCGTGTTTCTCTTCAAGTGGATCCGATCATTTTCAACATCCGCAAGATCAATCTAGTTTTCTCAATTTGTTTGTTTCATCCGTCCCAAGTTGCTTTGTTTTCCCGCCCACCCACCCTTTTTCTTCAAGGAACTCGATTTCTTAATCAAATTTTGGTTTGTGGTATTCGAGTTGCTTCAATGTCAAGTGTTGATTCCATTCCTTCCCTAAGCAGTGTTCTCATATTTCTATGGGAATACTAATCCTTCATGTTAATCGAGATTGTCATGTCAATCCTTTTCAACCGGCGTGTTTTCTCTTCAAGTGGATCCGATCATTTTCAACATCCGCAAGATCAAATCTTAGTTTTTCCCAATGTTGTTCATTTCATCTGTTCCCCAAGTTGCCTTTGTTTTCCCGCCCTCCCACCCTTTTTCTTCAAGGACTTGGATTTCTTAATCAAGTATCCATCTTATGGATGTGAAGTCTATTCTTCCTTTTCTTTCAATATTCTTATCCGGTGATTCTCAAGAAGGTTCTAACAGAGCTTCAAGTTCATCATTCTTTCGTTCTTTTTTTTCTTCTCCGGTGGATTCAAGTCAAGCCTTGTCAATCATATCCTTTTCTCGTTTCAAATGTTTTCTCATGCCAGTGCAACTCTTAATCATTCACTTCTCGCTATTCATTTGTTTTGGAGTGCTGAAGATATCCCAGGAGATTCGTGTTTCCATTCTCGATCCGTTCAAGCTATTTCGAGATTGTTATCTCATTCAAGCCATTTAATTCAACCGGTGCAATATCTCTTCAAAACCATTTCAACGATGTTTCTCTTGAGTGGGCCCTAACCCACAGGTCTTTTCCCAGGATCTTACCTGACTCTTCTATTTTCCCGGTGTAATTCTCAAATTCATTGCAAAGTATGACGTGAAGGAAATATGCCCTAGAGGCAATAATAAAGTTATTATTTATTTCCTTATATCATGATAAATGTTTATTATTCATGCTAGAATTGTATTAACTGGAGACATAATACATGTGTGAATACATAGACAAATAGTATGTCACTAGTATGCCTCTACTTGACTAGCTCGTTGATCAAAGATGGTTAAGTTTCCTAGCCAATGACATGGGTTGTCATTTGATTAACGGGATCACATCATTAGGAGAATGATGTGATTGACTTGACCCATTCTGTTAGCTTAGCACCCGATCATTTAGTATGTTGCTATTGCTTTCTTCATGACTTATACATGTTCCTATGGCTATGAGATTATGCAACTCCCGTTTACCGGAGGAACACTTTGTGTGCTACCAAACGTCACAACGTAACTGGGTGATTATAAAGGTGCTCTACAGGTGTCTCCAAAGATGCTTGTTGGGTTGGCGTATTTTGAGATTAGGATTTGTCACTCCGATTGTCGGAGAGGTATCTCTAGGCCCTCTCGGTAATGCACATCACTTAAGCCTTGCAAGCATTGCAACTAATGAGATTAGTTGCGGGATTATGTATTACGGAACGAGTAAAGAGACTTGCCGGTAACGAGATTGAACTAGGTATTGAGATACCGACGATCGAATCTCGGGCAAGTAACATACTGATGACAAAGGGAACAACGTATGTTGTTATGCGGGTTGACCGATAAAGATATTCATAGAATATGTGGGAGCCAATATGAGCATCCAGGTTCCGCTGTTGCTTATTGACCGGAGACGTGTCTCGGTCATGTCTACATAGTTCTCGAACCCGTAGGGTCCGCACGCTTAACGTTTTGATGACAGATATATTATGAGTTTATATGTTTTGATGTACCGAAGGTTGTTCGGAGTCCCGGATGTGATCACGGACATGACGAGGAGTCTCGAAATGGTCGAGACATGAAGATTGATATATTGGAAGCCTATGTTTGGATATCGGAAGTGTTCAGGTGAAATCGGGATTTTACCGGAGTACCGGGAGGTTACCGGAACCCCCCGGGAGGTTAATGGGCCATAGTTGGCCTTAGTGGAAGAGAGGAGAGGCGGCCAGGGCAAGGGCCATGCGCCCCTCCCCCTAGTCCGGATAGGACAAGGAGAGGGGGGCGGCACCCCCCTTTTTCTTCTTCTCCTCCACCTCTTTCCCCCCATGTCCTAATCCAACTAGAAAAAGGGAGGGAGTCCTACTCCCGGTGGGAGTAGGACTCCTCCTGGCATGCCCCCTCTCCTGGCTGGCCGCACCCCCCTTGCTCCTTTATATACGGGGCAGGGGCACCCTAGACACAACAATTGATCATTTGATCTTTTAGCCGTGTGCGGTGCCCCCCTCCACCATAGTCCACCTCGATAACACTGTAGCGGTGCTTAGGCGAAGCCCTGCATCGGTAGAACATCATCATCGTCACCACGCCGTCGTGCTGATGAAACTCTCCCTCAACACTCGGCTGGATCGGAGTTCGAGGGACGTCATCGGGCTGAACGTGTGCTGAACTCGGAGGTGCCGTGCGTTCGGTACTTGATCGGTCGGATCGTGAAGACGTACGACTACATCAACCGCATTGTGCTAACGCTTCCGCTTTCGGTCTACGAGGGTACGTGGACAACACTCCCCTCTTGTTGCTATGCATCACCATGATCTTGCATGTGCGTAGGATTTTTTTTGAAATTACCACGTTCCCCAACATGACGTAAGTATGAATTGTCATAATTCATATGTCTTTCTCTAAGATCTTTCAAATTCTTTTCATCTTTGTCTCAACCTTTCCTCTTTTAATCCTTCCGGAGTGCCTCAACAATTCATGGTGGTGTTTCTCACCGTCATTCTCTGCATTTGAAGACTGAAGAAGTGTTTCCTCTAAATCTTGGTCCGCTCTCTCGTAGATTCATGGTTATAGCCTTATGCCATCCTCTCATGATTGTTTTTTATTGTGAGAATTCTTTTCACCCATCCGGAGCAATTCAGGAGTCTTTTCAGTTTGATTCATCCAAAGGCCATCATCTCAGAATTATCCATTCCAGCTTTCAGCTCTCGTTCTCGAATTCTTCCGGTGCATCATTCAAGTATTCTCTAATCAGCTCGTGATCTATTCGTTCTCGTGTACCTAAATTCTCTCAAGTACCTTAATTCTTTTTATAGTTCTTCCCGGTGTTTCTTTATCTTTTCTTCGTTCATTTTCAATTCTTATGATGGTTCGTTCAAGATTACTTTCCTCTTGTTATCATATCAATTCATTTGTTCTTTCCAAATCCTACGAGTGGTTTGTTGAAGACTTTCTCAAGTTTGCGCTATATCTCTCTTAATCCTTTCTACGAGAATAAGTAGAATGCCTAATCCATTGCTTGTCATCAATTTAAATTGGTGAAGGATACGCATAACATAATTCTTATTCTTGCTTCATCCAAATGATGGATTCATTCTTCCGGAGTTTGTTCATGATGAGTCAATTCTCGGGTCCAATTGTTTCATCTTTTCTTCTCTGGAGTTCCAAGTTTTCCTATTTATCTCGTCGCAAGGCTCCATCCAAGCATTGCAAAGCTTCAATCTTATTCTTTTCATCCTTCACTTCTTTTGATCATCCTTTTATTACCGAAGTTCTTCATGGAGGCTCATCAAGGTTTGTTTTCATTCTTCAATTGTTCTTCAAGATTTCTCTAGAAGTTATGGTCTGCCAAGCTATACTCAAAGATAAACATGGTGCTCAACACATGTTTTGTTTCGTGGAGTCCAAGCATTCTTCATCTTGTATTCTGAAGTATAATTCGTTCTACCTTATCTTTTGAGGTGGTGTTATGTCATTCTTGATAATTTCCCTTCGTGTTTCATGATTCACAAGTTATCAAGAATGAGGTATTTTTAATCCATTAATCTCTTCATTGGAGTTATATTGTGTCATATTTCACCTAAAGCCTTCCCTAAGGAATGTTGCTATTGTGGTGCTTATCAATAATCCAAGTTTCCTCCTATTCTCGCGATGAAAGAAGTTTTCATCTCTTCGTTGCTCTCAAGCAAGCAATTGATTTGCGTTAGTGGCAGAATTTCACCTCATAGTTTTGGGATGTTTTCCATAAGCCCACTACAAGCTTATTCGTTTCGTTGTTGGTTTTCCAAACAACTCCGTTCAATCCTTATTTTTAAGGATGCTATCTTAAATTCATTTCAGGTAGAACATGTTGTTTTCTTCTCCGTTCTTTTGATTCCATTCTTACATTTGTTCCAGAGGCATTGTGATGTTGCTCTCTTCAACCCATCATCTTGTTTTGTCAAGATCATTTTCAATTCTTTCCATTTACAGTCGTAGTGCTGTCCAAATTATATCATTCTTATTCCTTCTCGATCTTGTTTTAACCAGAGTGTTGTGTCTATCATTCCTTTTCTAACCGGAGCCTCATCCAAGTGCCTTAATTTTGCCAAGTTCACATTCTTTATCTTCCTTTTCCAACCGGAATGTTGTCGTAATTGATCCTTATCGTTCCTTGTACATCTCGTTTCTACCGGAGTGCTTGCATGTACTTATTGTCCATTGCAACCCTTTTTCTTTTGTCTTTCAACCCACAAGGTTCCCGTAATGTTCCTTGTTCCTCTTTTCTAACGGAGTGTTTTCAACTTTGTTCATCTTCGTTGTATTCTTTCTTTCAATTTGTTCAACCTCTCAAGTTTCTTTGGTTTCACTCATTTGCCAAAGAAGCAACTTAGTTTTACCTCTTCTCTTCCTCTTCCATTTCTCTCCGGTGCCATCCTAGATCTCGAGACGAGATCCTCTTGTAGTGGTGGAGTGTTGTAACGCCCCGAGACCGATGCGCCAGGTGTCTTCCAGTTATTCGCTGTTGTTGCCTTGTCTTTTGCTTGCATGTTGCATCTTGCCATGTCATCATGTGCATTGCATCATCATGTTTTCAAACTTGCATTCATCCGGGTTCCCCCAGTTCCGTCCGTTGTCCGTTTTGAGCCCAGACACACTTGCACGCACCTGCGGCACGTCTGAAATAGTGTTTTATTAGTGGATGGAAAATGTTCTCTGAATGGGATGAAAGTTGGCGTGCGGTGTTGTTTTGTTGTCAGTAGACCGCCTGCCAAGTTTCATCGCTTTCAGAGTTCGTTTGTTAGCCCAACCGTTAAACTATAGCGGCAATATAGCCGGTCATACGTCGGACATTTTCGGTCTCCAAAGACTGCTGTCGGGCCTCTCTCTATTCTCTCCTTTCAGCCCGAGGCCTTCTACACATCCGACCTACCAACCGCCAAACCCCTCCTAACCCCTCTTTGCACAGTGCAATGACTCCTCGCCCGTGTCCGAAACTGTCCCGAACCTGACCCGGACAGTTGTCACCGTTGGGTCCAGATCATCCCCAAACGTCTATAAAACATCTCCGTTTTTATTTTTGGTCTCCCTAGCCTATTTATCTCGAGCGTCCGATCTAAATCGTAGGGAAGAGATAACCCTTAACCTAACCCACTCGCTATATATATTAGCCTAACCTAGACCAAATCCCTAATTTCTAGGGATCCATCCCGCCGCCGCCACTCTCTTCCACGGATTCCACGCCGAACCAATCCCTGCATCCCTCCCGATCCAAACCATCAGCCAACCCCCACCACCTGCCATGATTCGGTCGACCTCGACCATTCGATCTGGATCAGATGGCCAGGAGCCATCCCAGGCGCCCTCTCCCCTCAGCCCCGCAGTAGCCGCACCGAGCTAGATCGGGAGGAGCTCGATCCCGACCACCTCACCGGAGCTCCTCTCCAGCACACCGGCGATCACGGCGAGGACCGGCCTCGTCCCGCTCCTCTCCTCCCCTATATCTCCCTTCCTCCCCGTGCTTCTCTCTCACACATCTCGCTCGCATTTCTCTAGCAGGAAACCCCATGGCTGCCGACCCCCTGCCTCGTCTTGGGTCTCGCTGGGATGCCGTCTCACTGCTGGATCCGCCATCCCCGTGCCTCCCAGCCTCCTCCGCGCTCGATTCCCGTAGTTCCCGAGCCAAGCCACCGCCCTAGAGCTTCTCCGTCACCGGCGCCCGTCTCCAGCGCCCCAAGTCCCGCCAGCGCCTGCTCCTGCGTCGAGCAGGGGAGCCAGGAGGATGACCCCAGCGCCAAATCCCGCTCGCCGGTGCTCGTTGACTCCGTCGTTCCCGCGCGGAACCCTCCTCGCCAAGTCCCTCACCGCGCCACCTCCCTGCTTCGCTCCTGCACGAGCAGGACGACGAGCGCCTGACCGGTCCGACCTCCCGCATTGACTGCGCCCCTGCTTTCCCCGCTGTCGCCTGGGCCACCTCCCCTTCGCCTGTTGACCCATTGCGCTACTTTGCGTCTGCGAGCCCAGCGCCTCCAAGGCCCAGCCAGATCCGGCCTGCCCAACCTCCTCCACCAACGGGCTGAAGCCTAACAATGTGAGCAGCCGCATCCAAACCCGTATGCTCTGTCGTGCCAGAAGATTTGTCCTGTTTCATTTTTTCCCACAGAATAATTTTCCTATTATCCAGAGAAAAACCAGTTTTACAGGAAGCCCCCTAGACCTCAAGCATATAATAACTAACATATCGTGCATCGGTTTAAAATTTTTTATATATGTAATATGACTAGAATTTCGTCTAGTTTCATAATATCTAACTTTCATGCATGTTTGAGATGTTTAAACTGTTGTTTGCATTAATTTGCTTAAATGCCATGCTAAAATGGTTTATTTCATAACTAAATAACCGTAGCTCCAAACTTAGTAATCTTTATATCTAAATGGGGTAGAAAAATGCCTAGTTTAACATGGTGGATTTACTTTGCATGTTTAAAAACTCTAAAATATGCTTTAGGGCAGAACAGTACCTAATCCAAAAATATGCATATGAGGATTTTCCGGACTTGTTGCTTGTTGTTCCGGCCTCATTTAAACTTGCCTAGATAGGTAGTTTTCATATGCTTCACCTCTTGCCATGCTAACCAACATTTAATATTGTTGAGTACATAAACGGGAGAGAACTAAATAAGTCATGTGGTGTTCTGTCAATATGCAACTCGTTGCATATTGAGATCCACTTAATTTGTAGGATTGTTTGTGCATTTTGCCATGCCATGCCTCATTAAACCGGACATGCATCATACTTGGTTGTGCATCATGCCATGTTTATGTGATGGTTGTTTACTATGTTGCTTGCTTCTTTCCGGGTTGCTTCTCCCGTTAGCTTCGGTTTCGTTCCGGAGTTGTGAGGATCCGTTCGACTATGTTCCGTTTGTCTTCTTCATGGACTCGTTCTTCTTCCTTGCGGGATCTCAGGCAAGATGACCATACCCTCGAAATCACTTCTATCTTTGCTTGCTAGTTGTTCGCTCTATTGCTATGCCGCGCTACCTACCACTTGCTATATCATGCCTCCCATATTGCCATGTCAAGCCTCTAACCCACCTTCCTAGCAAACCGTTGTTTGGCTATGTTACTGCTTTTGCCCAGCCCCTCTTATAGAGTTGCTAGTTGCAGGTGAAGATGAAGTTTGTTCCTTGTTGGAACATGGATACGTTGGGATATCATTATTATATCTTATTTACTTTAATGCATCTATACACTTGGTAAAGGGTGGAAGGCTCGGCCTTATGCATGGTGTTTTGTTCCACTCTTGCCGCCCTAGTTTCCGTCATACCGGTGTTATGTTCCTTGATTTTGCGTTCTTTACATGGTTGGGTGTTATGGGGACCCCTTGATAGTTCGCCTTGAATAAAACTCCTCCAGCAAGGCCCAACCTTGGTTTTACCATTTGCCTCACCACCACCTACTTTTCCCTTGGGAGTCGCGCTCCCGAGGGTCATCTTATTTTAACCCCCCGGGCCAGTGCTTCTCTAAGTGTTGGTCTGAACCAGAGCACCGTGCGGGACCTTCCCTTGGCAACTTGGGTTATGTTGGTACATGTACGCTTAGCTTATCCGGTGTTGCCCTGAGAACGAGATATGTGCAGCTCCTATCGGGATGTCGGCACATCAGGTGGTCTTGCTGGTCTTGTTTTACCATTTTCAAAATATCTTGTAACCGGGATTCCGAGTCTGATCGAGTCTTCCTGGGAGAAGGAATATCCTTCGTTGACCGTGAGAGCTTGTGATGGGCTAAGTTGGGACACCCCTGCAGGGTTTTGAACTTTTGAAAGCCGTGGCCGCGGTTATGGGCAGATGGGAATTTGTTAATGTCCGGTTGTAGAGAACTTGACACTTAACGTAATTAAAATGCATCAACCACGTGTGTAGCCATGATGGTCTCTTTCCGGCAGAGTCCGGGAAGTGAACACGATTCTTGTGTTATGCTTGAACGTAAGTAGTTTCAGGATCACTTCTAGTTCCACTACAAGAATCAGCTACTTTGCCGTCTGCCATGGCGGACGGCAAAGGCCTGAACGGCGGACGACAAAGGTCTTTGCCGTCTGCCGCGGACGGCAACAGGCTCCGGCAAAGTAAGGTCTGGCAAACAGCTACTTTGACGTCCGCTTTATGCGGCTGACGGCAAAGGGGCCTTTGCCATCAGCAGCAGATGGCAAAAAATGCGCTATTAGTCCGTTAGGTGGCTAACAGCAGGCCTTTGCCGCCCGCCGCTGACGGCAAAATTTGTCCTGCCTTTGCCGTCCGCCGTATGATGTCAGCTAGACGTAACTACACGGCAGGCCTTTGCCGTCCGCCGCTGACGGCAAAATTGTTCACTCTTTGCCGTCTGCCACTGTAGGCAAACTGACCAAATGGGTCAGCTCCTAGGAAGCACAATTGGCTGCCACATGGCTTCTTTGCCGTCTGCGGCTGATGGCAAAGATCCCGTTGCCGTCGGTGGCAGACGACAAAGAGCCTGCATATTGGCTCTTTTTTTTCTGTTTTTTCTTGAATCCAACAATTTTCACAGCAAATATATATGACATATATAGATATATTTCACAGGGCTATTTAATAGCAAACATATCACATATCCAGCACATAATTAAGTTTCATCCATTGATACATAAGCAAGTTCCATCCATACACATTGTTCCATCCATATACATATTACAATGCAAAGTTCCACCATAGCAAGCTAGATACAATGCAAAGTTTCAACAAAGAAAAAACAAGCACTCCATCATAGCAAGCTAGCTTCCATGAAGTGAATGAAATTTGCAAAATGGCAAATAAGAAAGTTAGAAATAGGTGACTAGAAGAAGAAGAGTAGAACAACAAGAAGACTAGAACAAGAAGTATATGTCATTTATGAGCTAACTAAGGTGAAATGGATCATTTATGAGCTAACTTAGTTGAAATGGGTCATTTATGAGCTAACTTAGTTGAAATGGGTCATTTATAAGCTAACTAAGGTGAAATGGATCGTTTTTGAGCTAACTAAGTTGAAATGGATCGTTTTTGAGCTAACTTAGGTGAAATGGATCATTTATGAGCTAACTTAGTTGAAATGGGTCGTTTATGAGCTAATAAGGTGAGATGGATCGTTTTTGAGCTAACTAAGATGAAATGGATCATTTTTAGATAACTTAGGTGAAATGGGTCATTTAGGAGCTAATTTAGGTAAAATGGATCATTTTAGAGCTAACTTGGATAAACTGGATCATTTGTAAGCTAAATAAGGTAAAATGGGTCATTTTAGAGCTAACTTAGGTAAAATGGATCGTTTATGAGCTAACTAAGCTAATTATGCAATTTTTTACATAAGTAAGCTAAGTACAAATCGTTTTAGAGCTAACTTAGGTAAAATGGATGGTTTTGGAGGTCAGTAAGCTTATTAAGTCATTTTGGAGGAAAATAAGCTAACTCTAGGTCATTATGGTAAGCATATTGGAGAAAATAAAGCTAAGTCTAGGTCTTTATGCATTTGTTAAGCAAAACACTAGAGAAACTTACCATGATCATGGAGGTGTAGGAGCGGGCTGGCTCGTGCCGGTAGCTGGAGAAGGATTGTGCGATGCTTGTCTGGAGTTACGCTGCACCAATTATCATTACCAATGTCTCGTTACCATGATGACACTCAAATGTTAAGACTAGCAAGTAATGTCCATTCAAATTAAACTCACCGTGGTCCCAGGAGCAATCACTGGCATCGGTGGAGCGGTCTGACCGGCCTTCTCACACATAGACTGCACATTTGGTTTTGACAAACACAGTCATACTAGTTAGTAATGAGACAAACACTACATGAATGTTTTGGCTAATCTGCAAAAGAAACTTACCACAAGGAGCTCGTACATGGCCCTTGCGTGCATGTCATTCCGTGCCCTCTCCTCCTCCAACATCTTTGTCGTCCTCTCCTCCAACTCCCGCTGCCTCTCCGCCGCCTCCGCCAGAAGTTTCTCCGTTCTATCTCTCTCACTCTGTATAGCAGCCTGCAACACCACTCACATGACCATTTGTAATCATTGATGGAAGCACACACAATGTAATGGAGAAAGATAGCTGAGTATGTATAACTAACCTTGAAGGCAAGTTGGACTGGCCGTTCACGAGGCCTTATCTTAGGAGCGGAGCTCGACTGGCGCGCCTTGATCTCCGGGAGAGTGCTAGGACAACGGATAAGTCCATCTCCTATGGCTATGGAGCCATGGGACCTCCCGCCACCAGATATCATCAGCAGCTCTATATCAATGGGACCCTGGCTCGGGTTAAAGTCCTCCCCTTCCTCGCCTTCCCCTGATCTCTATATTGCACGAGCTTGTTGTGGCAGGAGATGTTGGTGAAGTTCTTTGGATCATCGAGGTCAGACGCAGAGAATGCCTTGACTTTCTTGTAAGGGCCAGTGTGGGCCATGGCATACAGGTCGTACACCTCTGGCACCTTATCCGCCTTATTGTGGCGTGCCTGAAAGAGAGAAACAAAGTTAATTAGAATTAAAGGGCTAAAGCTAGCATGATGAAGAATTGCATGAATCATGAAGCAAACCACATACCCAGTTCTGCCCGAACTGAAATAAGTTGGAGCTTCCTTGATGGTGTGGCACACCTTCCATTTGGGCACGTTTGTCCTTGGCATCGTTGTGGAGAGCTAGCCATTCATTTGAGCACCACTCATTGACCAACACCTCCCAACAATCCATCCGATCCGCACACCATCTCGGAGGGGCCTAAGTTAGCAAATAGAAACTTGAGCGCTACGGCTATGAATTACTAAATGAAGGAAGTAAGTACAAGGCCTTAAGAATTACCTTCATGTACTGCTCCTTACTCAAGAACTTCTCGCGGCACGCCGGCTTGGTCTTGATACCACGCGAGGCGTAGTAGTCTCGAACAGCCTGCACCACAATATACCTAGAAGACTTGCAAATGGGACAATAGTTCAAGTCCGCATAGTCAAGCCTAAATAAGGCACATCCTTTCTCACAGGCATGTATCTTCTCATAGGGCATCTTCAGTGCACAGAGGATTTTGTCCGACTGGTACAGGTTTGCAGGCATTACATGGCCTTTGGGTAGAAAGCGTCCAAATACTGTCATAATTGCGTTGTAGCATTCTCTTCCCAAGTTGAACTAATCCTTCAGAGCCATTACTTGTGAGATGGCATCCAACTGATAAAGCTCAGTGTGCTCGTGGAGCGGACGTTTTGAAGACTCCAACATTTCATTGAAGGCCTTTGCAGATTCCTCCATCTCCTCGTCCGAATCCCGAGCATCATCATAGTCTTGCACCATGTTTTCCATCCCGGTACCATGCTCGTCAGTGCGACAACGATCCACCTCAGCTCGGTCACATTGGGCAGACTCACCATGAAATTTCCACACCGTATAATCGAGCGTAAAACCACTCTTCTGCAGGTGTTTGCCCATTTCAGCCTCTGTCTTCTTTTCCCAATTGCCGCACCGGAAACAGGGGCACCAGGTTTTCCTCTAGCCATTTGCAAATGCGGCTTGCACAAACCCCTTGGTTTTTGTGAACCATTCAGCGCTCCATTTGTTCTGACCAGTGTGACCAGTATACATCCACACACGGTCACTCATCTTGAATTTCAGAGCTACTGGACACACAACAATTATATATATAATTCACCATGTATATATTAATCAGTTGATCTACTTTGTCAATTTTATTACGTCCATGCAACCTACACTCTAATAGGTAATGATAGGTCCTAATCCCACCCGAGTATGTGTAGATTGGGTTCATTTTCCCATGCTATGCTCCGGATCCGACGCAAAATTTCAGCAGCACCTCCCCACTGTTCTCCTGATACACGTCTCTGCAATAAACTGAGAGGATGTGTACCCGGAGAACAACAAGGGAGGCACTGACAAAATTTATGCGTCGGATCCGGAGCAAAGCATATGGGAAAACGAACCCAATCTACACATACTCGGGCTGTCCATGGATAGCGTTGGAAAATTCGAAAGAATCAAGGTTATAAATATGCAAATGCATGCATATTTATAACTATGACGCTTTTGAACGGGAAACACATATTGGTTACGCATACTGATGATTCAAGACACATATATAGCTAGCTATCAAGTTTCATCGGCACGAACACCGAAACGGAGCAAATAATTAATGGGGGAGGAGGACATGTAATTTGTGCTCACCCACGAACGAAGGGGCAGAGGTCGTCGAACACCAAACCTCGCAGTGATGAAACAACTGCACATTTAAATCTACCCGATCTACACAATTATATATGATGTTTTTCATAACAAAATCGAAAAATATATGACCTAACTAATAATTCACAAATATATGACCCCGTCGGCCTCTGGAAGGCCAAAGAACACCTTTTCGGGAGGTGTCGGGGGTTGGGGTGTCGTGTTGGTGTCGGGGTGTGGTGTCGGGGTCGGGGTGCTGTTTCGGGGTCGGGGGGTCAGGGTGTGGTGTCGGGTTCGGGGTGTCGGGGTCAGGGGGTCGGGTGTCGGGGTGTGGTGTCGGCGTGTCGGGGTCGGGGTGTGGGGTCAGGGGGATCAGGGGGTCAGGGGGTCGGGTGTCGGGGTGCCGTATCAGGGTCGGGGTGCTGTTTCGGGGTCGGGGGGTCGGGGTGTCGTGTCGGGGTGTCGGGGTCAGGGGGTCGGGTGTCGGGGTGTGGTGTCGGGGTCGGGGTGTCGGGTGTGGTGTCGGGGTCGGGGGGTCAGGGGGTCGGGTGTCGGGGTGTCGTGTCGGGGTCGGGGTGTCGTGTCGGGGTCAGGGGGTCGGGGTGTTTCCTTCTATCCTTCTTCTTTCTTTCTTTCTTTCTCTTCTTCTTCTTCTTCTTCTTCTTCTTTCCTTTCTTCTTCTTGTTTCAACTTTTTTCTACTTTTTTCTACTTTTTTCTTCTTTTCTTCTTCTACTTCTTCTACTTCTTTTCTTCTTCTTCTTCTTCTTCTTCTTCTTCTTCTACTTCTCCTACTTCTTTTCTTCTTCTTCTTCTTTTTTCATCTTTTTTCTACTTCTTTTCTTTTCTTCCTTTCTTCTTCTTCTACTTCTTTTCTTCTTTTTCTTTTTTCATCTTTTTTCTACTTCTTTTCTTTTCTTCTTCTTCTTCTTCTACTTCTTCTACTACTTCTTCTAATTCTTTTCTAACACTAACACTAACATAATCTAGCACTAACAATTAAACATCAAAAAAATGAAAAAATATAAAAAAAGAAGTAGCCCCTCACCGGAGCAATGTGACGGTCGGCGGGGGCAGTGGCGGGGGGGGGGGCACCGGGGGGCGGGGGCGGCAGCGGGGGGCGGGGCGATGGCCAAGCGGGTGCGAGGGTAGCAGTGTGGGCGGCGCCGGGCGGCGTGGGCGGCGCCGGGCGGCGGGGCGGTGGCGGGGGGCGACGCCGGGCGACGGGGGCGGCGGTGGGTGGGGATCTGGTGGGCGTCGGGGAGGAGAGAGGGAGAGCAGAGAGAGTAACGGGCGAGGATGGGGGCCTTTAATTAGTCTGCTCTTTGCCGTCCGCCGCTCTTTGTCGTCCGCCTTTATCTCTCTTTGCCGTTCACTAGCAGACGACAAAGAGGTGGGGCGTTAAGTTTTTTCTAAATGGGCTGGGGGTGGGGGCCACCTCCCTCTTTGTCGTCAGCCAGCTGACGACAAAGAGCTGGCAGATGGCAAATGCCTATTTTGTTGTCCGCTGCTTCTTTGTCGTCTGCTTTTCGGTAGCTGATGGCAAAGAGCTTCTTTGCCGTCTGCTAGCATACGGAAAAGAGCTGGTAGATGGCAAAGTAGCTGATTCCAGTAGTGTTCACGGCCGTTGCGTTGCTTCTCTTCTCGCTCTTATTTGCGTAGGTTAGCCACCATATATGCTTAGAGCTTGATGCAGCTCCACCTCACTACCCTTTCCTACCCATAATGCTTAAATAGTCTTGATCTCACGGGTGTGAGATTGCTGAGTCCTCGTGACTCACAGATACTTCCAAACAGTGGTAGGTGCCGATGATACCAGTGCAGGTGACGCAACCCAGCGCAAGTGGGAGCTCGATGAAGATCTTGATCGTTGCGTTGTGTCTTTTCCGGTTGATCAGTAGTGGAGCCCAGTTGGGACGATCGAGGATCCAGCAATTGGGGTTGTCTTATTTTATTTTGGTTCCATAGTCGGACCTTGATTGTATTCTGGATGATGTATGTTTAACTTGTATTTGTGTGAAGTGGCGATTGTAAGCCAACTCTTTATCCCTTTCTTATTCAGTACATGGGATGTGTAAAATTACCCCTCTTGCAACAGACTTACCATGCGACTATGCCTCTAAGTCGTGCCCCGACACGTGGGAGATATAGCTGCATCGTGGGTGTTACAAGTTGGTAATCAGAGCCTTCCCCGACTTAGGAGCCCCTTGCTTGATCGAATCGCTAATGTTGTTGAGTCTAGAACAAAATGTTTTGAGTCTTAGGATTATATATATCGGAGAGTAGGATTCTTTTTACTCCTCAGTCCCTTCGTCGCTCTGGTGAGGCCTCTTGGCGTAGATTTTTGACTCTTCTTTCCTCAAATTTCACGATTTTTTTACGATCACGCGGGTATCTTGGAATCATTCTGATAGTCTTGTAACGAGAACATTGTTCTTGGTGCCTCCTGACATTTAGGGGTTGTGGCAGTGTCTCGGGGAGTTGAGCTCCGAGGTGTTGTCGTCACAATTTTATTGTTGCAGTTCTGGAATACCTGAGTTCGCCGACATCGAAAATCTCTTTTATGCAGTTGTTGGTGAGATAACCTCGACGCCACCCAGTATTGGGGCGGGAGTTCGGGAGTATTTCCATAACTCGTATAACGGATGCTTTTCGAAGGTTGGGGTAAATGATTTCCGAGGGTTTCTTGGTTATGTGTTGAATGATGGATAAGGCTGGATGTAGGATTTGTTAGTTTTGGGTGAGATATTATGCTTCCCCTGTATCCCCAACACCTGATTGCATAACCAGAAAGTTTTGGGAGTTTATAAGTGGGAATTCAAGTATCTCATAGGATATCCTTCCAACAGACACATGATATGATATGGGATCTATCATATGTTTGTTTCCAGCTTATTTTGCAAGCCAATCCTTTGTTTTTATTTTGGTTTGTGGTATACGAGTTGCTTCAATGTCAAGTGTTGATTCCATTCCTTCCCTAAGCGGTGTTCTCATATTTCTATGGGAATACTAATCCTTCATGTTAATCGAGATTGTCATGTCAATCCTTTTCAACCGGCGTGTTTTCTCTTCAAGTGGATCCGATCATTTTCAACATCCGCAAGATCCAATCTCAGTTTTTCCCAATGTTGTTCGTTTCATCTGTTCCCCAAGTTGCCTTCGTTTTCCTGCCCTCCCTCCCTTTTTCTTCAAGGACTCAGATTTCTTAATCAAGTATCCATCTTATGGATGTGAAGTCTATTCTTCCTTTTCTTTCAATATTCTTATCCGATGATTCTCAGGAAGATTCTAAAAGAGCTTCAAGTTCATCATTCTTTCGTTCTTTTTTTTCTTCTCTGGTGGATTCAAGTCAAGACTTGTCAATCATATCCTTTTCTCGTTTCAAATGTTTTCTCATGCCGGTGCACCTCTTAATCATTCACTTCTCGCTATTCATTTGTTTCAGAGTGCTGAAGATATCTTAGGAGATTCACGTTTCCATTCTCGATCCGTTGAAGCTATTTCGAGATTGTTATCTCATTCAAGCCATTTAATTCAACCGGTGCAATATCTCTTCAAAACCATTTCAATGATGTTTCTCTTGAGTGGCCCCTAACCCACAGGTCTTTTCCCAGGATCTTACCTGACTCCTCTACTTTCCCGGTGTTATTCTCAAATTCATTGCAAAGTATGACGTAAGTATGAATTGTCATCACTCATATGTCTTTCTCTAATATCTTTCAAATTCTTTTCATCTTTGGCTCAACCTTTCCTCTTTTAATCCTTCCGGAGTGCCTCAACAATTCATGGTGGTGTTTCTCATCATCATTCTCTGCATTTGAAGACTGAAGAAGTGTTTCCTCTAAATCTTGGTCCGCTCTCTCGTAGATTCATGGTTATAGCTGTTGGGGAACGTAGCATAAATTCAAAATTTTCCTACGTGTCACCAAGATCTATCTATGGAGTCATCTAGCAACGAGGGAGGAGTGGATCTACATACCCTTGTAGATCGCGCGCGGAAGTGTTCAAGAGAATGGGGTTGATGGAGTCGTACTCGTCGTGATCCAAATCACCGATGATTCTAGTGCCGAACGGACGGCACTTCCGCGTTCAACACACGTACAGCCCGACGATGTCTCCCACGCCTTGATCCAGCAAGGAGAGAGGGAGAGGTTGAGGAAGACTCCATCCAGCAGTAGCACAACGGCATGGTGGTGGTGGAGGAGTGTGGCAATCCTGCAGGGCTTCGCCAAGCACCACGGGATATGAGGAGAAAGAGAGGGAGGGCTGCACCAACGAGAGAGATGAAATCGCGTGTATTGGGCAGCCCCTAGGCCTCATATATATAGGGGAAGGGGAGGAGGGTGCGCCCCCTCTAGGGTTCCCACCCCTAGAGGGGCGGCAGCCCTAGATGGGTCTTGGGGTGGCGGCCAAGAGGGGGAGAGGGGGGGCGCCCCCTAGGGTGGGCCTTAGGGCCCATCTAAGCCTAGGGTTTCCCCTTCTCCTCCTTTGCTGCGCCTTGGGCCTTGTGGGAGGCGCACCAGCCCACTCAGGGGCTGGTCCCTCACCAATCTTGGCCCACGCAAGCCTCCGGGACTGGTGGCCCCACTTGGTGGACCCCCGGGACCCTCCCGGTGGTCCCGGTACGTTACCGATAAACCCCGAAACTTTTCCGGTTACCAAAACAGGACTTCCCATATATAAATCTTTACCTCCGGACCATTCCGGAACTCCTCGTGACGTCCGGGATCTCATCCGGGACTCCGAACAATATTCGGTAACCACATACAAACTTCCTTTATAACCCTAGCGTCATCGAACCTTAAGTGTGTAGACCCTACGGGTTCGGGAGACATGCAGACATGACCGAGACGTTCTCCGGTCAATAACCAACAGCGGGATCTGGATACCCATGTTGGCTCCCACATGTTCCACGATGATCTCATCGGATGAACCATGATGTCAAGGACTTAATCAATCCCGTATACAATTCCCTTTGTCTATCGGTACGATACTTGCCCGAGATTCGATCGTCGGTATCCCGATACCTTGTTCAATCTCGTTACCGGCAAGTCTCTTTACTCGTTTCGTAACACATCATCCCGTGATCAACTCCTTGATCACATTGTGCACATTATGATGATGTCCTACCGAGTGGGCCCAGAGATACCTCTCCGTCACACGGAGTGACAAATCCCAGTCTCGATTCGTGCCAACCCAACAGACACTTTCGGAGATACCCGTAGTGCACCTTTATAGTCACCCAGTTACGTTGTGACGTTTGGTACACCCAAAGCAACTCCTACGGTATCCGGGAGTTGCACAATCTCATGGTCTAAGGAAATGATACTTGACATTAGAAAAGCTTTAGCATACGAACTACATGATCTTGTGCTAGGCTTAGGATTGGGTCTTGTCCATCACATCATTCTCCTAATGATGTGATCCCGTTATCAATGACATCCAATGTCCATGGTCAGGAAACCGTAACCATCTATTGATCAACGAGCTAGTCAACTAGAGGCTTACTAGGGACATGGTGTTTTCTATGTATCCACACATGTATCTGAGTTTCCTATCAATACAATTATAGCATGGATAATAAATGATTATCATGAACAAGGAAATATAATAATAATCAATTTATTATTGCCTCTAGGGCATATTTCCAACAGTCTCCCACTTGCACTAGAGTCAATAATCTAGTTCACATCGTCATGTGATTAACACTCACAGGTCACATCGCCATGTGACCAACATCCAAAGAGTTTACTAGTGTCACTAAACTAGTTCACATCATCATGTGATTAAGACTCAATGAGTTCTGGGTTTGATCATGTTATGCTTGTGAGAGATGTTATAGTCAACGGGTCTGAATCTTTCAGATCCGTATGTACTTCGCAAATCTCTATGTCATCTTGTAGATGCAGCTACTACGCTATATTTGGAGCCATTTCAAATAACTGTTCTACATGGAGCTATTCTAAGTTGTTGCTCCATTATACGTATCTGGTATCTCTACTCAGAGCTATCCGGATAGGTGTTAAGCTTGCATCGACGTAACTCTTTACGTCGAACTCTTTATCACCTCCATAATCGAGAAAATTCCTTAGTCCACTAGTTACTAAGGATAACTTTGACCGCTGTCCTGTGATCCATTCTTAGATCACTCTTGTACCCCTTGACTGACTCATGGCAAGGCACATTTCAGGTGCGGTACACAGCATAGCATACTGTAGAGCCTATGTCTTAAGCATAGGGGACGACCTTCGTCCTTTCTCTCTTTTCTGCTGTGGTCGAGCTTTAAGTCTTAACTTCATACCTTACAACTCAGGCAAGAACTCCTTCTTTGACTGATCCATCTTGAACACCTTCAAGATCATGTCAAGGTATGTGCTCATTTGAAAGTACCATTAAGCGTTTTGATCTATCCTTATAGATCTTGATGCTCAATGTTCAAGTAGCTTAATCCAGGCTTTCCATTGAAAAACACTTTCCAAATAACCCTATATGCTTTCCAGAAATTCTACGTCATTTCTGATCCATAATATGTCAACAACATATACTCATCAGAAATTCTATAGTGCTCCCACTCACTTCTTTGGAAATACAAGTTTCTCATAAACTTTGTATACACCCAAAATCTTTGATCATCTCATCAAAGCATACATTCCAACTCCGAGATGCTTACTCCAGTCCTTAGAAGGATTGCTGGAGCTTTGCATACTTATTAGCATCTTTCAGGATTGACAAAACCTTCCGGTTGTATCACATACAACCTTTCCTCAAGAAAATCGTCGAGGAAACAATGTTTGACATCCTATCAGCAAGATTTCATAAATAATGCAGTAATCGCTAATATAATTCCAACAGACTCTTAGCATCGCTACGAGTGAGAAAGTCTCATCATAGTCAACTCCTTGAACTTATCGGAAAACATCTTAATGACAAGTCGAGCTTTCTTAATGGTGACATTTACCATCATTGTCCGTCTTCCTTTTAAAATCCATCTGCACTCAATAGCCTTACGACCATCGAGCCGTTCTGCCAAAGTCTACACTTTGTTTTCATACATGGATCCTCTCTCGGATTTTATGGCCTCGAGCCATTTATCGGAATCTGGGCCCACCATCACTTCTCCATAGCTCGTAAGTTCATTGTTGTCTAGCAACATGACTTCCAAGACAGGATCACGTACCACTCTGAAGTAGTACGCATCCTTGTCATCCCACGAGGTTTGGTAGTGACTTGATCTGAAGTTTCATGATCACTATCATAAGCTTCCACTTCAATTGGTGTAGGTGCCACAGGAACAACTTCCTGTGCCCTGCCACACACTAGTTGAAGAGACGGTTCAATAACCTCATCAAGTCTCCACCATCCTCCCACTCAATTCTTTCGAGAGAAACTTTTCCTCGAGAAAGGACCCGATTCTAGAAACAATCCCTTATTGCTTTCGAATCTGAGACAGGAGGTATACCAACTGTTTTGGGTGTCCTATGAAGATGCATTTATCCGCTTTGGGTTCGAGCTTATCAGCCTGAAACTTTTTCACATAAGCGTTGCAGCCCCAAACTTCCAAGAAATGACAGCTTAGGTTTCTCTAAACCATAGTTCATACGGTGTCATCTCATCAGAATTACGTGGTGCCCTATTTAAAGTGAATGTGGTTGTCTTTAATGCCTAACCCATAAACTATCATGGCAATTCGATAAGAGACATCATGGTATGCATCATATCCAATAGGGTGCAGTTATGATGTTCGGACACACCATCACACTATGGTGTTCCAGGCTGTATTAGTTGTGAAAAAATTTCCACAATGTCTTAATTCTGTGCCAAACTCGTAATTCAGATATTCATCTCTATGATCATATCATAGATATTTTATCCTCTTGTCACGACGATCTTTCAACTTCACCCTGAAATTACTTGAACCTTTCAATAATTCAGACTCGTGATTCATCAAGTAAATATACTCAACATCTACTCAAGTCATCTGTGAAGTAAGAACATAACGATATCCACTACATGCCTCAGCACTCATTGGACTGCACACATCAAAATGTATTACTTCCAACAAGTTGCTTTCTAGTTCCATTTTACTGAAAACGAGGCTTTCAGTCATCTTGCCCATGTGGTATGATTTGCATGTCTCAAGTGATTCAAAATCAAGTGAGTCCAAACGGTCCATTTGCATGGAGTTTCTTCATGCATACACACCAATAGACATGGTTCGCATGCCTCAAACTTTTCAAAAACGAGTGAGCCCAAAGATCCATCAACATGGAGCTTCTTCATGCGTTTTATACCGATATGACTTACGTGGCAGTGCCACAAGTAGGTGGTACTATCATTACTATCTTTTGGCATGAACATGTGTATCACTACGATCGAGATTTCAATGAACCATTCATTTTAGGTGCAAGACCATTGAAGGTATTATTCAAATAAACAGAGTAACCATTATTCTCTTTAAATGAATAACCGTATTGCGATAGACATAATCCAATCATGTCTATGCTCAACGCAAACACCAATCTCGATGGTAGAGGGAGCGTGCGATGCTTGATCATATCAACATTGGAAACACTTCCAACACATATCGTCAGCTCACCTTTAGCTAGTCTCCGTTTATTCCGTAGCTTTTATTTCGAGTTACTAACACTTAGCAACCGAACCGGTATCTAATACCCTGGTGCTACTAGGAGTACTAGTAAAGTACACATCAACACAATGTATATCCAATATACTTCTATCGACCTTGCCAGCCTTCTCATCTACCAAGTATCTAGGGTAATTCTGCTCCAGTGGCTGTTCCCCTTATTACAGAAGCACTTAGTCTCGGGTTTGGGTTCAACCTTGGGTTTCTTCACTAGAGCAGCAGCTGATTTGCCGTTTCATGAAGTATCCCTTTGTTCCTTTGCCCTTCTTGAAACTAGTGGTTTCACCAACCATCAACAATTGATGCTCCTTCTTGATTTCTACTTTCGCGGTGTCAAACATCGCGAATATCTCAAGGATCATCATATATGTCCCTGATATATCATAGTTCATCACGAAGCTCTAGCAGCTTGGTGGTAATGACTTCGAAGAACCATCACTATTTCATCTGGAAGATCAACTCCCACTCGATTCAAGCGATTGTTGTACTTACACAATCTGAGCACAAGCTCAACAATTGAGCTTTTCTCCCTTAGTTTGTAGGCTAAGAAAATCGTCGGAGGTCTTATACCTCTTGACGTGGGCACGAGCCTGAAATCCCAATTTCAGCCCTTGAAACATCTCATATGTTTCGCGACGTTTCAAAACGTCTTTGGTGCCTCAATTCTAAACCATTTAGCATTACGCACTGAACTATCATGTAGTTATCAAAATGTGTATGTCAGATGTTCGCAACATCCACAGACAACGTTCGAGGTTCAGCACACCGAGCGGTGCATTAAGGACATAAGCCTTCTATGAAGCAATGAGGACAATCCTTAGTTTACGGACCAAGTCCGCATAATTTCTACTATCAACTTTCAACTAAATTTTCTCTAGGAACATAACTAAACAGTAGAACTGAAGCGCGAGCTACGACATAATTTGTGAAGACCTTTTGACTATGTTCAGGATAATTAAGTTCATCTTATGAACTCCCACTCAGATAGACATCCCTCTAGTCATCTAAGTGATTACATGATCCGAGTCAACTAGGCCGTGTCCGATCATCACGTGAGACGGACTAGTCAACATCGATGAACATCTTCATGTTGATCGTATCTACCATACGACTCATGCTCGACCTTTCGGTCTTCTGTGTTCCGAGGCCATGTCTGTACACATGCTAGGCTCGTCAAGTCAACCTAAGTGTTTTGCGTGTGTAAATCTGTCTTACACCCGTTGTATGTGAACGTTAGAATCTATCACACCCGATCATCACGTGGTGCTTCGAAACAACGAACTGTCGCAACGGTGCACAGTTAGGGGGAACACTTTCTTGAAATTTTATGAGGGATCATCTTATTTACTACCGTCGTTCTAAGTAAACAAGATGCAAAAACATGATAAACATCACATGCAATCAAATAGTGACATGATATGGCCAATATCATATTGCTCCTTTAGGTCTCCATCTTCGGGGCTCCATGATCATCAACGTCACCGGCATGACACCATGATCTCCATCATCGTGTCTTCTTGAAGTTGTCTCGTCATCTATTACTTCTACTACTACAGCTAACGGTTAGCAATAAAGTAAAGTAATTACATGATGTTTATGTTGACACGCAGGTCATAAATAAATTAAGACAACTCCTATGGCTCCTGCCGGTTGTCATACTCATCGACATGCAAGTCGTGATTCCTATTACAAGAACATGATCAATCTCATACATCACATATATCATTCATCACATCCTTTGGCCATATCACATCACATAGCATACCCTGCAAAAACAAGTTAGACGTCCTCTAATTGTTGTTTGCATGTTTTACGTGGCTGCTATGGGTTTCTAGCAAGAACGTTTCTTACCTACGCAAAAACCACAACGTGATATGCCAATTGCTATTTACCCTTCATAAGGACCCTTTTCATCGAATCCGATCCGACTGAAGTGGGAGAGATAGACACCCGCCAGCCACCTAATGCAACTAGTGCATGTCAGTCGGTGGAACCGGTCTCACGTAAGCGTACGTGTAAGGTTGGTCCGGGCCGCTTCATCCCACGATGCCGCCGAATCAAGATAAGACTAGTAACGGCAAGTAAATTGACAAAATCAACGCCCACAACTACTTTGTGTTCTACTCGTGCATAGAAGCTATGCATAGACCTAGCTCATGATGCCACTGCTGGGGAACGTAGCATAAATTCAAAATTTTCCTACGTGTCACCAAGATCTATCTATGGAGTCATCTAGCAACAAGGGAGGAGTGGATCTACATACCCTTGTAGATCGCGCGCGGAAGCGTTCAAGAGAACGGGGTTGATGGAGTCGTACTCGTCGTGATCCAAATCACCGATGATTCTAGTGCCGAACGGACGGCACCTCCGCGTTCAACACACGTACAGCCCGACGATGTCTCCCACGCCTTGATCCAGCAAGGAGAGAGGGAGAGGTTGAGGAAGACTCCATCCAGCAGCAGCACAATGGCGTGGTGGTGGTGGAGGAGTGTGGCAATCCTGCAGGGCTTCGCCAAGCACCACGGGATATGAGGAGAAAGAGAGGGAGGGCTGCACCAACGAGAGAGATCAAATCGCGTGTATTGGGCAGCCCCTAGGCCTCATATATATATAGGGGAAGGGGAGGAGGGTGCGCCCCCTCTAGGGTTCCCACCCCTAGAGGGGCGGCAGCCCTAGATGGGTCTTGGGGTGGCGGCCAAGAGGGGGAGAGGGGGGCGCCCCCTAGGGTGGGCCTTACGGCCCATCTAAGCCTAGGGTTTCCCCTTCTCCTTTGTTGCGCCTTGGGCCTTGTGGGAGGCGCACCAGCCCACTCAGGGGCTTGTCCCTCACCACTCTTGGCCCACGCAAGCCTCCGGGACTGGTGGCCCCACTTGGTGGACCCCCGGGACCCTCCCGGTGGTCCTGGTACGTTACCGATAAACCCCGAAACTTTTCCCGTGACCAAAACAGGACTTCCCATATATAAATCTTTACCTCCGGACCATTCCGGAACTCCTCGTGACATCCAGGATCTCATCCGGGACTCCGAACAACATTCGGTAACCACATACAAACTTCCTTTATAACCCTAGCGTCATCGAACCTTAAGTGTGTAGACCCTACGGGTTCGGGAGACATGCAGACATGACCGAGACGTTCTCCGGTCAATAACCAACAGCGGGATCTGGATACCCATGTTGGCTCCCACATGTTCCACGATGATCTCATCGGATGAACCATGATGTCAAGGACTTAATCAATCCCGTATACAATTCCCTTTGTCTATCGGTACGATACTTGCCCGAGATTCGATCGTCGGTATCCCGATACCTTGTTCAATCTCGTTACCGGCAAGTCTCTTTACTCGTTTCGTAACACATCATCCCGTGATCAACTCCTTGATCACATTGTGCACATTATGATGATGTCCTACCGAGTGGGCCCAGAGATACCTCTCCGTCACACGGAGTGACAAATCCCAGTCTCGATTCGTGCCAACCCAACAGACACTTTCGGAGATACCCGTAGTGCACCTTTATAGTCACCCAGTTACGTTGTGACGTTTGGTACACCCAAAGCACTCCTACGGTATCCGGGAGTTGCACAATCTTATGGTCTAAGGAAATGATACTTGACATTAGAAAAGCTTTAGCATACGAACTACATGATCTTGTGCTAGGCTTAGGATTGGGTCTTGTCCGTCACATCATTCTCCTAATGATGTGATCCCGTTATCAATGACATCCAATGTCCATGGTCAGGAAACCGTAACCATCTATTGATCAACGAGCTAGTCAACTAGAGGCTTACTAGGGACATGGTGTTGTCTATGTATCCACACATGTATCTGAGTTTCCTATCAATACAATTATAGCATGGATAATAAACGATTATCATGAACAAGGAAATATAATAATAATCAATTTATTATTGCCTCTAGGCCATATTTCCAACAATAGCCTCATGCCATCCTCTCATAATTGTTTTTGATTGTGAGAATTCTTTTCACCCATCTGGAGCAATTCAGGAGTCTTTTCAGTTTGATTCATCCAAAGGCCATCATCTCAGAATTATCCATTCCAGCTTTCAGCTCTCGTTCTCGAATTCTTCCGGTGCATCATTCAAGTATTCTCTAATCAGCTCGTGATCTATTCGTTCTCGTGTACCTAAATTCTCTCAAGTACCTTCGTTCTTTTTATAGTTCTTCCCGGTGTTTCTTTATCTTTTCTTCATTCATTTTCAATTCTTACGATGGTTCATTCAAGATTACTATCCTCTTGTTATCATATCAATTCATTTGTTCTTTCCAAATCCTACGAGTGGTTCGTTGAAGACTTTCTCAAGTTTGCGCTATATCTCTCTTAATCCTTTCTACGAGAATAAGTAGAATGCCTAATCCGTTGCTTGTCATCAATTTAAATTGGTGAAGGATACGCATAACATAATTCTTATTCTTGCTTCATCCAAATGATGGATTCATTCTTCTGGAGTTTGTTCATGATGAGTCAATTCTCGGTTCCAATTGTTTCATCTTCCGGAGTATATGAAAGACATCATCACAAATAAGAGAAAAATACCGGAAGATGAAATCTCCATTATGCTTGCTAATTATACTTTCAAAGATGGAGTACCTAATAAACTTGGAGATCCGGGAATACCAACTATACCTTGCTCTATCAAAAAGACTCGGGCGGGAATTCTGTTCCTTTGAATGAGGACGAACCGTGCCATAATGGGCCAGCCTCTGTGACTACTATGGGCCTTGATCAGCCCTCGTCTTCTTTTGAGTTGGGTCGGGCTAGGCCGGTTTCCTCTGGGGAGCAGCTGGATATCCCCTTGTCTCAACAAGCCAGGGAAGATTTTGATAATTTAATTTCTAATATGGTCGATGAAATTTCTACGTGTCAGAAGTGCCTTGAGAAGGGTCATTTTGCCTCTGCATGTACATCTAAGCTTTGGTGTATCTCTTGCCTCCGGTCTGGTCACGTCAAAAAAGATTGCAACAAGTTTGCTAGAATCTTGGGGCTCGTATGGCAAGCCAAACCCGTTAACGCTCCATCTTCCGAGGCGCGCTGCGGGAATGTCTCTCTGACAACTCTTTTACCAAACTTGGACCTCCCTTGCACTTCCGCATTTACGCCGTCGTCCAGTTCCATCAGCCCCGGCCCCAAGACACCATCGGCCTCGCCACCTGCAACCCCTCCCCCACCTCTCCACTCGCCGTCCTTGGAGGCGGAGCTCCCGGCTCCGATGGCAAACTTCCATTTGGATCCCCTACTGTACGTGCCTACTGGTCACCACATCGTTGATGGCGGGGAAGATCGACTACCGCGAACCTTTGTGATGCCACATATCCCAATTGTGCGCCGTCATGAGGAGTTCATGCTTGCGGAAGTAATGCCTATTCCTCAGCCAGATGAGATTGGTGCTGCTAGAGAAGAAGTAGTGCAGTGGTTGCAAGGGCATGGTGTTCTTGTTAGGTCAGCACAGCCTTGGATCCGTTTGGTTGGGCTCTTTGAGCTGCCGCAGTCAGGTTTTCTTTGCTACAACTTCCGCCTCAGCCGTTGGGGAATGACCGATTTGTGCGATTTATGAAGCACGGCGAGGGCGAAACTTTTCGTGGAGTTCAGGGTTTTCGTCAGGGGCTACTTATGTTTCTTGGTATTCCGTTGGACCTTCGCAACACTGAATGCATCAGGGCAGCTGTGAATACTTTTGGCAAGTTTCATCACTGGGTCAGTGAGGACCCATATATGGTTCGTTCTCTGGTATTTGCTTCATTCCCAGAGGATATCGTTGTGCCACGTGATGTGGTATTCATGGATTATGCGGCTTATGGTGGTGCTCGGGTTTCTTGGACTGTGCCTCTATATATTTTGGGTGCGAACTTTGCTGAGCAGATGCCCCAGGACGAAGATTGGATGCCCATCAATGGCAATCCGCATCTAGTTCCTGGTGTTCCTTTCCCCGAGCTGCCTCCGTTTAATCTTCCTGCCTACCCTGCCTTGGGGTGGAATGCAGTCCCTCCTCCGCCGCCAGAGCCTGTGATCAATGAGGTGGCTGGTGACAATTGGGGGAATTGGAATGACAATGTGGAACCTGAACCTGTACAAGATCAAGAATCAATGGTGGTGGATCTATCCGCCCAGCCCAGCTCCGTTGCTGACCAGGATCCACCCATTGTCATGGTGGAGGATGATTTATCTGAAGCACCTGTGTTGCCTTTGGTTAATGAAGATGCAGCTAATAATTGGGCCATTGTTGTCTATCAGCCTCCTGCTGTCAGGGAGGAGATTGTTCTGCCTGCGATTCCTTTTGGGCCTCCTTTGCCCCCAGATATGGTTTGGAGGAGATCTTTTGAGAGCCTTCTGCAAGCTCCAGTAGCTTTTTCTGTACCCAGGCCAGTTCTGCTGCAACCTCTGTCGCCGGTTGTTCTGTCTAAGAGGAGTTGGGATTTGGCTTTCAGCAATTCAGACCTGCCACGCCTTACCTGGAGGGAACAGGAGCCAGCTAGGCCTGTTGCCAGGGCACTTTTTTCTAATCATGTTGATGTGCAATCTGTGCAGGTTTCCCCCCTCCTGCTGCGGTTAAAGCTCGCAGGCCGCGGAAAACCTTGGCGCCAACTCCAATTGTAGACACCGCAGTT
>NC_053027.1:278381749-278417492 GCF_003073215.2 Triticum urartu
AAGTACGCGTACTACTGTGCTTGGCTCTTCGCCCCTTCGTGAAGTCGAACAATGATGGTACTCCGCATGTTGGGTACTACAGTGTATGCCTCTGACAATCTGACAACGAATGGACTGATGCATGTCCACCGAGGGTAGGTTGCATTAGTCAAAAGGCGTAAGCGAGCTTCACCTTGTCCTGCAAGCTTCTCCTCATTTTGTGAGTTGACGGGACACACCAAAAAGTAGTGCTAGTCCATACTCCCTCCTTTCCGGTTAATATGGCTTAATCTTTTTTGCGGGTAAATGAGAGAGCTTTATTCATATATAAGAATTCTTAGGACGATTAGCCAAGACACTAGTCACTAGGAAGCGAGGTACCACGCAAAAAAAGAAGTAGGAAGCGAGGTGTTTCATCAGGCCAGCTCTCGGCCACATTCAAAGTGCAGCAAGCATGGTTCGCACGAAGATGCGCCGCAAGGTTTGCTGACCTGTTTACATGCTGAATAACAAAAAAAGAGGAAATATTACTGAGCGCTACTATTTGTAACAGGATATGAGCCAGAATTAAGCGAGAATTATGGTGAGTGTTCCATGCAATCAACTTCCATTATCACATGCGAGAACCCTCGAAGAGAACCAAATGTGTTGAAGATTGCTGTATCACATTTTAAAATTATAATAAGAGTGCAGACGCTCCTCCATCCGGTTCCTAGTACTAGTATAGTACGTACCTTTATGCACTATAGTAGTAGTACTAGTAAACTTTCCGCTTGGCTTTTCAGGAAGTCGAACAATAATAGCACTAGTAGTATAGTGTATGCTTCTGGCAATCTGACACCGAATTAACTGTTGCACGTCCACCGCCTGAGCGAGGGAGAGCTTGCATTAGTCAAAAGTTTCTCCTTGTCCTGCGAGCCACCGCGCGCAAGTTTCTCCCGTCCTGCAACCTTCTCCTCATTCGGCAAGTTGACGGGACACAGCAAAGTAATGCTACACCATGCTGCCTCCTCTCCGGTTAATATGGCTTAATTTCAAACGAGATAAATACACTGTCTGTCACTGTATATTTGTAAAAATACGGTCAGTGGACTTCATAATACGCTCATTGCGCTCAATATATATATTTTCCGGTGTTCATACGGTCACTAGCTCACCCTGACTGAGTATGTGTGTGCATGCACGTGTAGGTTGAGCACTTGAGCGTGACCGTGTGTGTTCCGTCGTGTGCTCGGACATGCATCCATTAGGGTGTCGCGTGCGTTTTTACGTCCATGTGTACGTGTGACTGTTGCATACACGTAGGGGGAGTACGTGTAGGGGCCACTAAGGAGCAGTCAAATCACACAGTAAGTTAGTCGGAAGAAGCAACCATCATTTCACTCTTGAATGACATGTACGCAATATAAAATGGTTGATATGGAGAGAAAAAGAAAACCACTATATATACACTAGCAGGAGCCTAAGCTACAAGCCTGCTTGCTTAGGTTGCTCTCTTCACAAACATAGAACGACGGGCCTGATCCCGCAGCTGGGGGAACGGAACAATGTTCTGCGTAGACGCGGTCGACATCGGCGAGGGAGAAAACCCACAGTCGGTGCGTCCCAATCGGGGGTCACTGCGGTATGGGCCGATGCCGCATCCCAACGGCCCTTCTAGCTATAGCCCGACGTCCCAAGTAGTCCATCTTCCTTTTGGAGCCGGCTTGCTCCACTGCCGTAGCTCCATCTCCATGTCGATCTTTCTCTACTTCTACCGGCTTCTACTTGTGATGAGTTTATGTCTCACGAACTAGTGCCAGTACTATTATTCTAATCACACTTATTCAATATCTTTGCCATCAGGGATGCTCAGGTCGATTTTAGTGGAACTGCACAAAAGCATCGTATGATCTGAGGGTGCCAGCCGTCTTTCCTTCGACAGGTTCTACCTGGACAGGAAATTAAATCATGTTTAGGGATTAGGGTTTAAGTCGTAGTGACCCCATCAGTAGTTTTTCTATCGTACACGCTCTCACAACTTTTTTCTTTAGTTGTGAAGTAAATATTGGCTATGATCTGTGAATCATTGAGATGCATCAGCATGCGTGTTAGTTTTCCTTTGTATTTGATGGAATGTTGTAATGGGGCAACCTTCGAATAGGAAAGAAAATGGTGTCAGGACCCCGATTCCAAGTCACATCGATCTAGCCGGTAACACCTCATATCACATTGCGGCCTCACGCACGGTATCCCCACGGGTGTCTCCTTACCCTGGCCCGGGACCGTTTGCGACTTTTGGCTCACGTATATACCACACATACCAAGCATTTCAATCATACACACAATATGCTCGATATGCGCAAATACAACATGGCATCACAACAAAACTCTACAACTCAAGTACTTTATTTAAAAGGCTTCAGAGAGCCATACATAACATGTTCATACAGGCAGGGGTCACATAACCCGACACTCAAGTCATACAAGCATACAAGCACATGCGGAAGCAAATAGTCTGAGTACAGACACTAGAAAGAAAGAAGGCTTGTCGAAGCCTGTCTATCTACATAGGGCCCTCCATGGCCAGGATCACCACCTGGGTGGCAAGTTACTCATCGGCGTCGAGGTCTACATAAAACCCATCGGAGGGGGCGGTGTTGTCGTCTGAGAACAGTAATTGAAGCAAACATGATTACAAAGGTACTCAGCAAGTCTTACAACAGAACCTACTATACATTCTCATTCTCAAGAAGGTGGTGGAGTTATTGCCGCAAGCCAGCTTTGACTCTTGGCTAAGCTATCCTATGAGACACCACTAGTAAAATAGTTTTCGCACACAAGTACACTAATCACCAACACAATACTCCACCGGGGATCCTCCCTCGTCATCCTACGAGAGGGCCATCCTCGGTACTCACACTTATCTTGAGTCTTTTAGTAGTAACCATTAACTTGTCTATGAACTGTATAGGCAACCAAGTAGTCCTTTACTACGGATGCGGCTATTCGAATAGATGATGTTAACCCTGCAGGGGTGTACTTCTTCATACACGCTCTCACCACTTACCGTCGTTTACATGACATGTAATCGGCAACCTTCAAGCGGAAGCCCAACGAGGGTGTCGGCCATGACCTACCTAAACACTCAAGTCTATAGTCCAGGTTTATCACCTATCCAGGTTCCATCCGCAGGGAGTCCGGCCGAGGTTTCCACATACGGCCCTGAACGATGTGAACAGGGTCCCGAGACGCCAAACGGGCGCCCGGCATACCCGGCCACGGTGTATCTACCGCATCATAGACCACCCGTAGGGTTAGCGCTACGCACGGCCGCCAACACATAACCTACAAACACCAGAAACTAGTTGCAACTCCTAGACAGAGTACTAGGGTGATTAAGAAGCCGAGAGGGTCCATTGGTTTCGGGCCCAGTGTATGGTAGTAGCTGATTCTTAAATCACACATATAGATCTCAGTTCTTAGGGACGACCTCAATGAAACAACCCACCATGTACTCCTACATGGCCTCTCACCGATACCTTTACCAAATCATGTTCAACACATCTCTCACATTACCGACATAATCATTTCACTCTAGCCCATCACCCAGATGAACCAGACCTGACACAACTCTAAGCATAGCAGGCATAGCAAGGTAGGAAACACATACATGGCTCAATCAACTCCTGCACATGCTAGTGGGTTTCATCAAGTTACTGTGGCAATGACAGGTCATGCAGAGGATAAGGATTCAGCTACCGTAGCACACAGCAGTTTGAAACGTTGTTATCTTAATGCAGTAAGTGAGAGCAGAAGCAAGAACATGGGATTGTATCGATATGATCAATGGGGCTTCTTGGCTGATGGAGTGGTAGTAGGGTATTGCCCTTCAGTTGGATACTCGGAGATATCCTCGAAGGCAGAACCTACCACGAAAGACACCACAGAATATAATCAACACATGGCAATATGCAACAATATGATGCATGCTATGACATGGCAAAATGAGGTGTCCTGCCTAATGCAATGTGAAACAAGTTGAAATGGGTCCATTTGAACCAAAGATTCAAATGGAAGCTTAAGTTCTTATGCATTATAAGTGTATTAGCTTGTTTCACCTAAAAAGCAAGGTTAAAGTGTTTTGTCATGCATTAAACCATTACAGATGGAAAGATTGAATTTTTTTGATCATTTTTCATATATAATTTGTTTAATTTGGAGCTATGGTTGATTTTCTATGATTTTTAGAAGTTTTTGGCTATTTTCTGGAATTTCCTATATAAAAATAAATCCAGAAAAAAAATAACTGCGTCAGCACTGCGTCACTGTGACGTTAGCAGGTCAAAGGCGCCAGCCCAGGTCAAACCTGACTGGTGGGCCCCATCTGTCAGTGTCTCAGCTAACTAACAGAGTTAGTTAGTGTTTAGTTAGCACTAAACTAGGTTAGTTAGGCCCTGGGCCCACATGTTAGTGAGAGAGGGTTAGCTAACGAGGTCATTAACCTCTAACAGAGTGATTAGCTCTAATTAAAAACTAATCTAATTTAGTTAGGAGCCGGCCCCACATGTCAGTGACTCAGGCGGGGTCAAACTGGGGTCAAACAAGGTCAATCTCGCCGGCGTTTAGCCGCCGGCGAGGCCAAATGCGGCGGTGCAGGTGCGGGTTTCATCTACAGGGCACCGTTCGAGGCGCCGTTGGGTTCTACGGGCAGCTAGGAACGAGCCGCAGCGGGTGGTGCTAGTGGTTGGGCTCGGGGTCGCCGGAGATGACGCCGGCAACGAGTTTGGCGGCGGCCGGAGCTCGGGTGAGCTCGGACTCGTTGCTAGGGGGCACGGAGAGGCGCGTGGGTTAGTGCGTTGTGTTCCTGGGGGTGCGGTAGGGCTAGTGGTCAAGGTGGCGCGGCTGTTGGGTGGCCGGAGCCTCGTCGGCGATGAGCTCCGCGGCGGCGCGTGCGGGTGAGCTATGTGCAGTCGCTACGGGGCTCGAGAGAGGGAACGGAGAGGGTGGGGAGGTAGCTAGGCTCACGGCGGTTGCGACGGAGCTGACGGCGAGGTCGGGGACGGCCTGCTACGACGGTGACGGCGAAGGGGGTCTCCGGCGGTGGCGGATTTGGCCGAGGTCGATGCGGTGGCTTCGGGGCACGCGAGCACTCAGGGCTCGGCCTGCTCGACGAAGAGGAGGGTGGCGGAGCTCGTGGACACGGCAGGGCGGCGTAGAGATGACGGTGGCTACGGCTACGGCGTCGGGACGGCGGCGGCTGCATCGGCCATGGCGTCGGGGGAGCGAGGGAGAGAGCAGGGGGGAAGTGTGAGGTGTCCAGGGGGTCGGGGGCGCGACGTGGAGGTCGTACAGCCCGTCCAGCGGCGAAGTGGCAAGCAGGAGGTGGCGCACGGCGGTGCGCGCCCCTCGGGCACGCGCCCGTCCTCCTGGCAAGGAGGAAGACGACAGGGGAGGGAGCAGGTGGGCTGGGCCGGCCACTTGGGCCGCCAGGTGGCTGCACAGGTGAGGTAAGCCCAGGTAAGTTCTAACCCTTTCTTTTCTGGTTTTATTTATTTTCTATTATTTCTGTAACTTTAGGGCTTTATTAAAAATGCCAGGGCATTTCCAAAAATCATAAAATTAATCATGGTTACTACTTAGAATATATCCAGGAGTAAACATTTTAGTTTATGATTATTTGAGCATTCAAAATATTTTATAGCATTTAAATGCCCAAATGCAAATACTATATGAATTAATCCAATGACCTTAAGATGTCCTAGAAAAATGTTCACCATTTTTGTCAAAGGTGTTAACCCAAACAAAAAGGGTGGGCTTTTTAGAAGGGCATTTCAGGTTCATTGATTTTTTTAGTAAACCCTAGGTTTTCCAGGGGGGTGCTGGGGGTTCTATCGTCCCCATTTCATCTTTCTGGGAAATTTAAACATGATGCAATCACTCTAATGCATGAACTAGATAGGGTGTGACAACTCACCCCCACTCAAAAGAATCTCGTCCCGAGATTTAGGATCTGTTGGGAAGAAAGTGGGGTACTCGAGTCGAAGACGATCCTCCCTTTCCCAAGTGGCTTCTTTCTCGGAATGGTGTGACCATTGAACCTTGAGAAACTTGATGTTATGGCGTCGAGTGGAATGCTCGGCTTGATCAAGGATACAAACGGGATATTCCCGATATGAGAGATTATCTTGTAGATCAAGCGTTTCGTGGTCCACTCCATGGATAGGATCCGCGAAGCAACGCCTGAGTTGAGAAACGTGGAAGACATCGTGAACTCTGGAAAGATGCGGAGGTAGTTCCAATTGGTAGGCAACTTCTCCTCATTTGGCAAGAATGCGAAAGGGTCCAATGTAACAAGGAGCCAATTTGCCTTTGATACCGAAACGATGGGTTCCCTTTAACGGAGTAACCCGAAGGTAAGCCTTCTCGCCGACTTCATAAGTCATGAGCTTATGTTTACGATCATATTGGCTCTTTTGATGAGATTGGGCTGTTTTCAATTTCTCACGAATAACGCGAACCTGCTCTTCTGCTTCCTGAATCATATCCGGGCCAAAGAGTTGTCTTTCCCTGGTTTCTGACCAGTTAAGAGGCGTTTGACATTTTCGTCCATAGAGAACTTCGAAAGGAGCTTTGCCCAAGCTAGCTTGATAACTATTGTTATAAGCAAACTCCACGAATGGAAGGCATTTCTCCCAATCCATTCCGAATGAGATGACAGAAGCTCGGAGCATATCTTCCAAAATTTGATTGACTCGCTCTACTTGACCACTTGATTGGGGGTGGAAGGCGGTGCTAAAAGAGAGACGAGTTCCCATAGCATTTTGGAAACTTTCCCAAAATCAAGAGGTGAAGAGACTCCCATGGTCTGAGTTAATTTCCAATGGGACACCATGAAGAGACACTATTCGGGAGATGTATAAATCAGCTAGCTGGCTAGCGGTGATACTCTCATGAACAGGTAGAAAGTGGGCCACCTTGGAAAGACGATCGATCACGACGAAGATGGCATTATTCCCTCTCTTGGTCCTGGGAAACCCAGTAATGAAATCCATACTGATTTTATCCCATTTCCATTCAGGAATAGCCAAAGGTTGAAGGGTGCCAGCAGGCCGTTGATGCTCTACTTTAACACGACAGTAGACGTCACAACTAGCAATGTATTGAGCAATTTCTCTCTTCATCCTAGTCCACCAAAACCTCTGGCGTAGGTCTTGATACATTTTAGTACTACCGGGATGAATGGTGAGAGGGGATTCATGAGCTTCCTTAAGAATCAACAGCGTCAGGTTTCGTGCTTTGGGAACCACTAAGCGGTTTCCAAAGTATATGACACCTTGATCATCAACGGAGAAACAATTCGCGACTCCTTTCTTAATGTTTCTCTTAATATGGGAGATTCCCGGATCTACCTTATGTGCCTTGATGATCTGACTCGTAAGGGTAGGTTTCACCACCAGGGTGGATAGGAATCCTCGAGGAACTATGTGAAGGTTAAGCTTACGAAATTCCTCGTGGAGAAGTGGTTGACTTTGTTGTAACATCAGGTTGTTACAATAAGATTTACGACTTAGCGCATCAGCCATGACATTGGCTTTGCCCGGGGTGTAAGTTATTCCTAAGTCGTAATCCGAGATCAACTCGACCCAACGTCTTTGCCTGAGATTCAAATCCGGTTGGGTGAAGATATATTTCAAACTTTGGTTATCGGTGAAGATCTCGCAACAATTACCGAGAAGGTAATGTCGCCAAGTTTTAAGTGCATGGACTACAACTGCAAACTCTAGATCATGTGTGGGATAGTTTTCCTCATGGGGGTGTAATTGCCGTGAAGCATAGGCAATTACCTGACGATCTTGCATGAGTATGCAACCTAGTCCTTGTCGTGAGGCATCGCAATAGATAATAAAGTCCTTGGAGAAATCTGGTGGTACCAGTACGGGAGCAGATGTCAGGCGTCTTTTTAGTTCCTGAAAGCTGAACTCGTACTGTGGGGTCCACTCAAACTTTTTATCTTTCTTGAGGAGTTCAGTTAGAGGTTTAGCAACCTTGGAGAAATTCTCGACAAAGCGACGACAATAGCTCGCTAGGCCAAGGAAGCTCCGAACTTGCTTGACCGTTTCAGGTGGAGTCCAATCGGACGGCTTGAACTCGCTCAGGATTGACAGCAATACCCTTACCAGAAATTACATGGCCTAGATAGGTCACTTCCGGCAACCAAAATTCACACTTGGAGAATTTGGCATAAAGGCGATGCTCTCAAAGTTTCATCAATACTAGCCTTAGATGTTCGGCATGTTCCTCTTCATTCTTGGAGTAGATGAGTATGTCATCGAGGTATACTACGACGAATTTATCCAACTACTCCATGAAGACCGAGTTCATTAGTCGAGAGAAGGTGGCTGGGGCATTGGTTAAACCGAAGGACATGACGGTGTACTCGTATTGGCCATAGCGGGTAACAAAGGCTGTTTTGGGAATGTCCCCGTTTCTGATTTTGATTTGATGGTAGCCCAACCTCAAATCCATCTTGGAAAAGACTGAGGATCCGGTGAGCTGGTCATACAGATCGTTGATCCTGGGAAGCGGATACTTGTTCTTGATAGTGACCAAGTTGACAGGTCGGTAATCTACAACCATCCGATCCGTTCCATCCTTCTTCTTGACGAAGAGGATAGGGCAAGCCCAAGGGGAGGAACTAGGACGGATGAAACCCTTTTTCAAGGACTCGTCGAGTTGGTTCTTAAGTTCGGCTAGTTCTAAGGGTGCCATCTTATAGGGTCTTCTAGAAATTGGAACGGTTCCTGGAACAAGGTCTATCACAAACTCGACATTCCTGTCAGGTGGAACACCTGGCAGTTCTTCTGGAAAGATATTCGGAAAGTCTCGGACTACCGGAATATCTTCAAGGTCTGGAAGGGGGTTGGCATTTAGGGAGTAAAGCTGGCGCTTGGCCACTCGAGTTAAGACATTGACTGTCTTGCCCAATGGGTGAGTAAGTTGAATGGTTCTAGTGGCACAATCAATCTTAGCATAATGAGCTGACATCCAGTCCATACCCAAGATGATGTTTATGTCCGAGGACTTGAGAGCTATTAAGGATGCAAGGAAGACGAGTCTATCGACAAGAATTTCACTCCCATGGCTTACTCTAGAGGTTTGCCATCTAGAGCCCGGGGTTTGAATTTCCATGGTAGTGGCCATGTCACAGAATGTCATGTAATGCAATCGAGCATAGCTCTCAGATATGAATGAATGAGATGCTCTAGTACCGAAAAGAACAGATGCCGGATGGCAATTAACAAGGAGCGTACCAAGGACGACATTAGGATCCTCATGAGCCTCCTCAGCTGAGACATAGTTAACATGGCCACGTGCAGTGGTGGCTGGCTTGGCGTAGAAGGTCTTTCCCGCTGGCTTACCACGGCCAACGGACTTTCCAGACTGATTGGGGTTGTTGTTCTGAGGACACTCCCGACTGTAGTGACCCGGCTCTCCACACTTGAAACATGTCACAACATTGGGGCATGGAGCAGCATTAGCAGCGGGGCCACCATAGGGCTTAGATGGTACAAACTGCTGGTTGGGGCGAGGCGCCTCAAAGGATGGCCTCGGAATGAACCTGGGTGACAGTGCCGTGCTTGGAATCCACACCCGGCGCTTCTGAGATCCAGAGCCGGATGAAGAACCAAAATCACGAGAGTGCTTGCGTGAAGCATCATAGTCAGACTGTCCTGTCTCAGTACTAATGGCTTTATTGACCAACTTCTGAAAGGAGGTGCACTCGTGCAGACAAAGATCGCGGCGAAGCTCGGGGCTAAGTCCCTTGCAGAACCTTGCCTGCTTCTTAGCGTCGGTGGATACCTCTTCTGGAGCATATCGTGCCAGATTCCCAAATTCATGACTATATGCATCCACAGTCAGTCTTCCTTGGGTGAAATTGCAGAACTCTTCCCTCTTGCGATCTATGAGACCTTCCGGGATGTGATGCTCACGGAGAGCCTCACTGAATTCAGCCCAAGTAGTGATTTGGCCGACTGGGTGCATAGCCTCAAAGTTTTCCCACCAAAGGCTAGCAGGGCCTTCGAGGTGATAGGCAGCATAGGTAACCTTATCAGCTTCGGCTATGTTGGCAGAATGTAGCTTGTGTGTGATGCTGCGGAGCCAGTCATCCGCGTCGAGGGGCTCGACGGAATGATTAAACTTTGGTGGGTACAACTTGATGAAGTCATTGATTGACACCAAGTCATTTCGCTGATGGCGTGCAGTGTTCTTCTCAATCCGCTCCAGCAAGCAGTTAGTCTCACGCTTGTTTCTTTCCACCTCCAGCATAACTTCGGCCAGAGAAGGCGGGTGAGGCAGATTTTCACCCCTAGCTGCACTGGCTTCTCCCTGCTCCGGGGCAGCAGGGTTGCTGCGGGTGTTGACCATCCTAGGAAAAAACAAGACAACGGTTTAGATAAGGATGGCACAAACTTGGCAAGGAAGTGCAGAATGTAATGGATAACATGGAATGCCAAGATGTTCATTGCACGACATGGTAATATAGAAACTTCCATATATATACCATTGGTCACACACACCGTACATAGTTTAGTACAAGCCCAGGCTAGAGTACAACTACGGTGAAAGACATTACATCTCATCGGAGGCATTCCAAGCTCCTATACATTATTTTTCTACACCTCCGGAGCGTGATACACACCAAGTCGTATCCCACGGTCATGCAGGACTGTGGAGAATACAACTATTACAATACTAGTGAAACTACTACTAGCTCAGACGGCTCCGTAGTAATCCTCATAAAAGTCACCACCAAAGCCTGGAAGTGGAACATGATCATCTGGGAACAGATGGTCCTGTGGAGCCTGCAGACCATAGGGACTCGGATGTGGCCTTGGTCCCACAGGCGGTGGCAGATGGGGACCACGAGGAGGGGTGATGCCTCCTACATCGTGCCACTCCATACAATCTGGCAATCAAGACCGTACAGGGTACAGGTCCCTCATGTCCATGTATCCTGCCTGCACCGCAGGTGCAAACTGAGTAAAAGTGGCCCAATGATCAGAATGAGTGTGGAAAAGCTCCATACGCAAGGCCCGATTTTCGCGGTCCTTGTCCTCGAGCATCTCGACAGTGGTGCGGAGTAGTGACTCCTCATGTGCAGAGTCATAGTACAAAGCCTGATAGTACCCCTGTGCTCCAGGAAGTGAAGCTGGCATGTAATGGAAATCGGTGTTCTGAAGCAAGGCAGTCCTGGCTCGAATGATAGTCATCATTGAATAGGCTGCATCCTGCACAAACATCTCAATAGTGACCCCAAGTCCATAGGAACAGTGAAGGGGTTCAGTGGCTCCAGGATAAGAGGGAAATATCCTGACGGTACAAAGGTACTGGCTCTGGTTGAAGTCTCGGAACTGCTCCTCGACGGTATATTCCGGATACCACCGATAGCCTGACTCGACCATCACTCGAACCAACATGGCCGTGTGGCTGGGCACATTGAGGCACCGGGTCAGATGAACCACTTGGTTCTGGGAACGGGTGGGCATCTGAAAGCACAGAATAATGCAAGGCATTAGAATTTTCTAGGGGAAGTCGGACAGCATAATGGCTGTAAATGCTCAGAAAAAGATTTGAGACATCCACAAAAATTTGCAATACCACTCAACAACATCATATCAAGGTTCTGATTCAACTGACAACATACTAAAAGTAGTAGAAACTGTACTGAGGCTTGTAACCACAATACTATAAGCTACTACGGATTAGTAACACGTGAACCTGATAGAAAGAAGAGAGCCTAGTCCTTAACCCACATAGAATGAGAAGAGAATGACTCAGATCAGAGGGCATAAGGTAAAGGAGTAAAAGAGCCTTACGTTCCCTCCCATAATCAATTCCCCTACATATAACTAAAGCATTTCTAGACTCGACATCGACCAGTTTGGCTCAACGAACCTACACGCAGTCCGGCTCTGATGCCAACGCTGTCAGGACCCCGATTCCAAGTCACATCGATCTAGCCGGTAACACCTCATATCACATTGCGGCCTCACGCACGGTATCCCCACGGGTGTCGCCTTACCATGGCGCGGGACCGTTTGCGCCTTTTGGCTCACGTATATGATAGTGTCGCTAGAATCCATATGACAGAGAACCCGGGCCGACATGGCTAGTCGTGAACCCAAAGCGGCACAGACCTATGGAGACAGGCATACATGAATCACATCGAGCATGTCGGTCAACAGCGTGTGAATCCGGGCTGTAGCACTGGGCTAACAGGACTCCGGGTAACCTGGGCTGTAGCAGGCTAGGCAAGACTCCGGATGTCATCGCGTGACATTTCCCCGAAGGGACAGACATAGGAACGAAGTGAAACACGTGCCGGCCAGTCAAGTGTCCTGAGCAGTAGTGCTGGGCTAGCAGGACTCCAGTGAACCGGGCTATAGCGGACTACTATGGCTCAAGGAGCACTAGACTACATTTCCCCATAAGAGAGGCTGCCAAGGATAAACAACTAGATTGTCGGATCCCACACATACCAAGCATTTCAATCATACACACAATATGCTCGATATGCGCAAATACAACATGGCATCACAACAAAACTCTACAACTCAAGTACTTTATTTAAAAGGCTTCAGAGAGCAATACATAACATGTTCATACAGGTAGGGGTCACATGACCCGACACTCAAGTCATACAAGCACATGCGGAAGCAAATAGTCTGAGTACAGACACTAGAAAGAAAGAAGGCTTGTCGAAGCCTGTCTATCTACATAGGGACCTCCATGGCCAGGATCACCACCTGGGTGGCAAGTTACTCATCGACGTCGAGGTCTACATAAAACCCATCGGAGGGGGCGGTGTTGTCGTCTGAAAACAGTAATTGAAGCAAACATGAGTACAAAGGTACTCAGCAAGTCTTACAACAGAACCTACTATACATGCTCATTCTCAAGAAGGTGGTGGAGTTATTGCAGCAAGCCAGCTTTGACTCTTGGCTAAGCTATCCTACGAGACACCACTAGTAAAATAGTTTTCGCACACGAGTCCACTAATCACCAACACAATACTCCACCGGGGATCCTCCCTCGTCATCCTACGAGAGGGCCATCCTCGGTACTCACACTTATCTTGAGTCTTTTAGTAGTAACCATTAACTTGTCTATGAACTGTATAGGCAACCAAGTAGTACTCTACTGCGGACACGGCTATTCGAATAGATGATGTTAACCCTGTAGGGGTGTACTTCCTCATACACGCTCTCACCACTTACCGTCGTTTACACGACATGTACTCGGCAACCTTCAAGTGGAAGCCCAACGAGGGTGTCGGCCACGACCTACCTAAACACTCAAGTCTCTAGTCCAGGTTTATCACCTATCCAGGTTCCATCCGCAGGGAGTCCGGCCGAGGTTTCCACCTACGGCCCCGAACGATGTGAACAGGGTCCCGAGACGCCAAACGGGCGCCCGGCATACCCGGCCATGGTGTATCTACCGCATCATAGCCCACCCCTAGGGTCAGCGCTACGCACGGCCGCCAACACATAACCTACTAACACCAGAAACTAGTTGCAACTCCTGGACAGAGTACTAGGGTGATTAAGAAGCCGAGAGGGTCCATTGGTTTCGGGCCCAGTGTATGGTAGTAGCTGATTCTTAAATCACACATATAGATCTCAGTACTTAGGGACGGCCTCAATGAAACAACCCACCATGTACTCCTACATGGCCTCTCACCGATACCTTTACCAAATCATGTTCAACACATCTCTCACATTACCGACATAATCATTTCACTCTAGCCCATCACCTAGATGAACCAGACCTGACACAACTCTAAGCATAGCAGGCATAGCAAGGTAGGAAACACATACATGGCTCAATCAACTCCTACACATGCTAGTGGGTTTCATCTAGTTACTGCGGCAATGACAGGTCATGCAGAGGATAAGGGTTCAGCTACCGTAGCACACAACAGTTTGAAACGTTGTTGTCTTAATGTAGTAAGTGAGAGCAGAAGCGAGAACATGGGATTGTACTGATATGATCAATGGGGCTGCTTGCCTGATGGAGTGGTAGTAGGGTATTTCCCTTCAGTTGGATACTCGGAGATATCCTCAGAGGCAGAATCTACCACGAAAGACACCACAAAATATAATCAACACATGGCAATATGCAACAATATGATGCATGCTATGACATGGCAAAATGAGGTGTCCTGCCTAATGCAATGTGAAACAAGTTGAAATGGGTCCATTTGAACCAAAGATTCAAATGGAAGCTTAAGTTCTTATGCATTATAAGTGTATTAGCTTGTTTCACCTAAACATCAAGGTTAAAGTGTTTGGTCATGCATGAAACCATTATAGATGGAAAGATTAAATTTTTCTGATCATTTTTCATATATAATTTGTTTAATTTGAAGCTATGGTTGATTTTCTATGATTTTTAGAAGTTTTGGCTATTTTCTGGAATTTCCTATATGAAAATAAATCCAGAAAATAAATAAGTGCGTCAGCACTGTGTCGCTGTGACATCAGCGGGTCAAAGGCGCCAACCCAGGTCAAACCTGACTGGTGGGCCCCATCTGTCAGTGTCTCAGCTAACTAATAGAGTTAGTTAGTGTTTAGTTAGCACTAAACTAGGTTAGGTAGGCCCTGGGCCCACATGTCAGTGAGAGAGGGTTAGTTAACGAGGTCATTAACCTCTAACAGAGTGATTAGCTCTAACTAAAAACTAATATAATTTAGTTAGGAGCCGGCCCCACATGTCAGTGACTCAGGCGGGGTCAAACTGGGGTCAAACAGGGTCAATCTCGCCGGCGTTTAGCCGCCGGCGAGGCCAAACGCGGTGGTGCAGGTGCAGGTTTCATCTACAGGGCACCGTTCGAGGCGCCCGGGTTCTACGGGCAGCTGGGAACGAGCCGCAGCGGGTGGTGCTAGTGGTTGGGCTCGAGGTCACCGGAGATGACGCCTGCGACGAGTTTGGTGGCGTCCGGAGCTCGGGTGAGCTCGGACTCGTCACTAGGGGGCACAGAGAGGCGCGTGGGTTAGTGCGTTGCGTTCCTGGGGGTGCGGTAGGGTTAGTGGTCAAGGTGGCGCGGCCGTTGGGTGGCCGAAGCCTCGTCGGCGACAAGCGCCACGACAGCGCGTGTGGGTGAGCTACGTGCAGTCGCTACGGGGCTCGAGAGAGGGAATGGAGAGGGTGGGGAGGTAGCTAGGCTCACGGCGGTTGCGCCGGAGCTGACGACGATGTCGGGGACGACCTGCTGCGATGGTGACGACGAAGGGGGTCTTCGGCGGTGGCGGAGTTGGGCGAGGTCGATGCGGTGGCTTCGGGGCACGCGAGCGCTCGGGGCTCGGCCTGCTCGACGGAGAGGAGGGTGGCGGAGCTCGTGGACACGGCAGGGCGGCGCAGAGACGACGGTGGGTACGGCTACGGCGGCGGGACGGCGGCGGCTACGTCGGCCATGGCGTCGGGGGAGCGAGGGAGAGAGTAGGGGGGAAGTGTGAGGTGTCCAGGGGGGTCGGGGGCGCGACGTGGAGGTCGTACAACCCGTCCAGCGGCGAAGCGGCAAGCAGGAGGTGGCGCACAGCGGTGCGTGCGCATCGGGCACGTGCCCGTCCTCCTGGCAAGGTGGAAGACGACAGGGGAGGGGGGCAGGTGGGCTGGGCCGGCCACTTGGGCCGCCAGGTGGCTGCACATGTGAGGTAAGCCCAGGTAAGTTCTAACCCATTCTTTTGTGTTTTTATTTATTTTCTATTATTTCTATAACTTTAGGGCTTTACTAAAAATGCGAGGGCATTTCCAAAAATCATAAAATTAATCATGGCTACTACTTAGAATATATCCAACAGTAAACATTTTAGTTTATGATTATTTGAGCATTCGAAATATTTTATAGCATTTAAATGCCCAAATGCAAATACTATATGGATTAATCCAATGACCTTAAGATGTCCTAGAAAAATGTTCACCATTTTTGTCAAAGGTGTTAACCCAAACAAAAAGGGTGGGCTTTTTAGAAGGGCATTTCAGGTTCATTGAAAAGTTGTTTAGTAAACCCTAGTTGTTCCAGGGGGGTGCTGGGGGTTCTATCATCCCCATTTCATCTTTCTGGGAAATTTAAACATGATGCAATCACTCTAATGCATGAACTAGCTAGGGTGTGACAAATGGAGTGGAAAAGTTTCCGTTTTTCCGGAGAAAAAATGGAAACAGAGAGAATCCAACGTTTCGTTTCGTTGGCTCGCACCATCGAGCAAAGCCAACGTTTAAATCACGTATGTCGTGTTCGTGTCTCACCCTCCTCCATGGCTTGACCCCACACGGTCGCTCGTCATGCCACTCACCGCAAACCGAGTAGTATACCATAACTTTCCCGCCTGCTTGTCGATGGATCGCGCCATGGAGTACTAGCACTACTGGAAGAGATTGCCGAGTTGGGGGAGGACAGCTAGCTGTAGCATGGACTCCCAAGAACTTACTACTGGAAGAGATCGCGCATGTTGTAGCCGGCTATTGCGACCTTTGAACGCGGAGTAGCCGTGTGCACCCGGAAGTGGCGCGGGCGACGCTCTCTCGGCCGGCGCGCCGCTTCAATGCCGACGCCAGTGAAAGGTCGTGTCCGCTCTGGCCGTGCATGAATGCGGCACTGACCGTTTCGGGCGAGAAGCACGCGCGGGTGACGAAGAGGGTTCGGGTTGGTCAGGACTGGCCGTGGCAGCGGTCCGGACGTACGCAAACAAGAGATGTTGTACGTTAATATTGCTGTGTATATAATTAGCAACGTAAATAATGTGCCAGTTGGACAAATATGATTGGAGATGGAGATGGAAATGGAATTTTACGTAAAGACGGATATGCATGTCTAAGTCTATGTGTGTGCGCGCGATGACTCTCGCGACCTGGAAGCGGGGGCGTGTTTTTGATCGAGTTTTCTTTCTTGGTACGTTAGAGAATCAGTTTGTCTAATTCACATCTAGATGTTATTTAAGGATATCACATCTAAGCTCCCACAAGTATATAATGTAGCAACAAGAAACAAAAAAAACTAGGAAAAGACCACAAACAGAGTGGACATCAACTTATATGTGACATAACTATGTCACATCTAGATGTGTCCTAGACAGACCCTTAAAAAATTCTGCGCCAGTTTTTGTTTCTTTTTTTTCGGGAACGCGCGTATTCTATTTAAAACCACTGCTATGGAGAGATTTTTTTACTCCAGTATAGTCTCTTGTTTGATAGAGTTTCTCGTGTCTCGCTCTCTCACCCTCTCCATATCAAAACAAGATGACAGTGTCCACTCTATCTCTCTCCTCACCGGTGGTCACAGATCCGGCCGAATCCCGTCCGCTACGGGAGGTGAGGAGGTGCAGCGTTGACATTGTCGCCGTCGGCGACGGAGGAAGCCAATGCGCACCATCCTCTCGGAGCTGGCGTTGGCGCGGACAAAGATCCTCCGCGCCCTTGTTCGCTGCCATCGTGTGGGCAGATCCCGCCCGCCCACCTAAACGACATCTCGCCCACCTGAGGTGTAACTTCTTGTACTGGTCCAGCTCCCCAGGTCGCTGCATGAGGGTTTTCTTCTATGCGACTACTCCCCAGCTCCCCATGCATAGTAGCTAGGGTTCGTCGGCTGGTCCAACATCACCTACTAATACTATTATAGAGGAAATGCCACTGAAAATTAAAGTTGTCTTGATTTATGCCTCGATGGAGGTATACATGTTGTTTCGATAAAAAGTACATGGTGGTTGTGCGGTCATTATCCATATGGTGGTAGTACTATCACTGGTTAAATGAAGAAATGCTTTTTTTCTTGGGTATCCTGGTTTAGTTCCCATCAAGATAATTATGATGCTTCTGTTTGTTGGTGTACTTTTCATTAATTCTTATTGACAATTGAGATGTCGTTGCTAACCCTTTTTTATATTTTTGGAAACAGCGATGCGTGTCTCCATACCCGGGCATGTCTTCCTCAATTTTAGTGGAACTGCACAAAATTGGATGGCCATTGTTGTTCCGCCTCACTGTCCTCTGCCACGTGGTTCTTCCTTCCTCGAGCTTGATTACTGAGAAGAAACAGACCACAGTGAGGATTTGTTGAACTTCTTAGGTGCCTCACCCAAACTTGATGCCAAATGGATGATGCATCACCACGATGACCTATCGATGCTCATAGTTGCACCTCATGGTTGCGTCGGCTGGTGAAGCTGATCGATATTTGAAGAAAAACAAGCTATCTTCCATCAGTGCTCTTTGCTTGTTACGCACAAAGATGATATCCTTCGTCAGTTCACCTTGGTTGCGTTGGAGACGCAGTCATCTTTCATGTTGGTGCAATTTTCGCTAGGGTTTTACGACAGGTGGGCCCAAAATGTGGCTGGCTCACCTGTCATACAGCCAAAAGCAGGTGCACTAAAGGCACCGGAGCTCAGTCCGTACTACAGTAGTATATATATAAGCGGGAGCCTCAGTGCTTGTTCGCTAGGGTTTGCACTCTCCACACGCTCGCCGCACTACATATATGTTACACGCTGGAGGCTCAACATTCATTTGCTAGGGTTTGCTATATTCACAGTCTCTCACTCTCTCTTCACCAGATCTAAATAAGACTGTGTTGGCCTCTTGTCTCTCTCTCCCCCCTCACAGCTGGTGAAGGAGGCGTCCGTATCCCATTGCACCGGGAAGGGGAGGAGGTGCAGCGTTCACTCTATCGCCTTCGGCGAGGGAGGCAATCCACTGCCGGCTGCGTTGTTCTCTTTCACCCAGCGCCTGTGCGGGAGGGCCACCGACCCCTTCTTCCTCGCTGCCGTACGTAGTGTGGGTAGATCCGGCCCCCCGCCGCACGCCTTGCCACATCCCGACGAACCTAAGGTATACGTTTCTTTGAAACCATCGTTGCTCTAGCTGCATGTGGATCTTTTTTGATCTGTAGTCGAATCTAGGTCTTGGTTCAAAGAGGAAAGAAGGGTGCGGTGGGCTAGAGCAAGAATCTAGGATGTGGTTCAATGAGGAAAGGAGGGGCGAAAAGTAGTATAGACTGGCTATCCAGCCGCTTTGTAGGTCGAAAAGGGAAAAAGGGGGTAACTGTAATGCCCTCGATGCGGCTATATCTCCTACGTGTCGAAGCATGACTTAGAGGCATAACCGCATTGAAAACAATGTCGCAAGTAAGGTAATCTTCACAACAACCCATGTATATAGATAATAGGGGAAAAGGTACATAGTTGGCTTACACTCGCCACGTCACACAAAGTACATAAATAGCATTAGAATCATCCAATACACTCATGGTCCGACTACGGTACCAAAATAAAAGATCAACCCCAACAAGCGACATGGTCCCGATCGCCCCAACTGGGCACCACTACAGATCATCAGGGAAAGACACATAGTAACGGCGTGAGTCTTCGTCGAACTCCCACTTGAGCTCAAGCGCATCATCTGGAATGGAGTCATCGGGCCCTGCATCTGGTTTGGAAGTAATCTGTGAGCCACAGGGACTCAGCAATCTCGCACCCTCACGATCAAGACTATTTAAGCTTATAGGTAAGGCAAGGTAATATGTGGAGCTGCAGCAAGTGACTAGCATATATGGTGGCTAACTTGTTCGCAAAAGAGAGCGAGAAGAGAAGGCAAAGCACGAACGAAGAACTATAGAACAACCTACGGCAAACATTACTCCAACACCGTGTTCACCTCCTGGACTCTGCCAAGAAGAGACCATCAGGGTAACACACGCGATTGATTCATTTTAATTAAGTTAAGGTTCAAGTTATCTACAACCGGACATTAACAAATTCCCATCTGCCCATAACCGCGGGCACGGCTTTCGAAAGTTCAAATCCCTGCAGGGGAGTCCCAACTTAGCCCATCACAAGCTCTCACGGTCAACGAAGGATAAACCTTCTCCCGAGACATTCCGATCAGACTCGGTATCCCGGTTCTACAAGACAACTTCGACAAAGATAAAACAAGTCCAGCAACACCGCCCGAATGTGACGACAAATCCCGATAGGAGCTGCACATATCTTGTTCTCAGGGCACACTCAGATGAGACTAGCTACGAGTAAAACCAAACCTCAAGTTTCCCTGAGGTGGCCCCGCAGGCAGCTCAGTTGGACCAACACTCAGAGGAGCACTGGCCCAGGGGGGTTTAAATAAAGATGACCCTTGGGCTCCGGAAACCCAAGGGAAAAAGAGGTTAGGTGGCAAATGGTAAAACCAAGGTTGGGCATTGCTGGAGGAGTTTTATTCAAGGCGAACTGTCAAGGGGTTCCCATTATCACCCAACCGTGTAAGGAACGCAAAATCCGGGAACATAACACCGATATGACGGAAACTAGGGCGGCAAGAGTGGAACAAAACACTAGGCAAAAGGCCGAGCCTTCCATCCTTTACCAAGTATATAGATTCATTAAGAAACAAGATAATATAATGATATCCCAACAAATAAACAATGTTCCAACAAGGAATGATCTCCAATCTTCACCTGCAACTAGCAACGCTATAAGAGGGGCTGAGCAAAGAGGTAACATAGCCAATCAACGGTTTGCTAGGACATGGTGGGTTAGAGGTTTGACATGGCAATTTGGGAGGCATGATAAGCAAGTGGTAGGCATCGTAGCATAGGCATAGCAAAAGAGCGAGCATCTAGCAAGCAAAGATAGAAGTGATTTCGAGGGTATGATCATCTTGCCTGCAAAGTTGTTAGAGTTGACTTGATCCTTGTAAGCAAACTCAACGGGCTCCTCGTTAGCGAACTCGTCTCCTGGCTCTACCCAAACAAGACAAACAAGCAAAAGGAACACAATCAACCACGTGCAAAGCTCAAACAACATGATGCAAACATGGTATGCTATGAGGGATGCGATATGTGATGCATATGCAAGATTTGACAAGGAATGATTGAACCTGGCCTCAACTTGGAAATCCAAGAGTGCCACTGGAAAGGTGAGGTGATTTCGGTTGAAATCGATATAAAGATCACCGGAATCAGATGCACGGTTTGGAAATGGCAAGCAAAACAAATATGGCACCGGTCTGCGATAAACAGCAAGTAGCCAACTAAATGCATCAAGATAATTATGCTACAGCACTCAAACATGATAAAAAAATACATGGAAGGGATCCCTTCATGGTGCTTGATAAAAGATGAACACTGAGCTATGGCCAATTAATCCATTCACAGGTTCAAACAAGCATGGCAAAAGTGCAATTGATAAAAAGGTTTCAGACTTGAAATTAACACTAGTCTGGAATTTCAGATCAGGTAGCACACTTTGGAGCAAGAAAACTATATCCTACATGAACTTAACATGGCAAAGCAAGGCATGACATGAAGCTACTCAAAGAGCTTAACAAAATTCCTTTAGTGACCATGAGCCAAAAGGGATCAGAAAATACAATTGCAAGCATGTGAACATGGCAAAAACATAAGCAGATTACAGACTTAGTGAAAAACTGGAGCATGCAAATATGTTAACGAGTAGGCATGTTTACGAGCTCGATGCACTCACTACAGAGCAAGGCATGACAATCTAAGGATACACCCATCAAGAATACATATCATAGAAGCTAGACATGGCAAGACCAACAACATAGCATGCACGGATCAACAACAACATCCTCGGCAAAATCGCTAACAAGTAGACAATCTGCCAGGATTCACGAAATAGCAAAAGTGGAGCTCTATTGACTCAAGTTAGGGTGCTCCATAATTGCAAACAAAGACATGGATGGATAGAGCACCACAACATTAACAAATCATCCTTACTTATCATCCTCAAAAGAGGCACTGATCACTAGGAAACAACATGAACATATAGCATATTGATAAAAACAGATCAAGGACTTAGTGGAATTCTAAGTCCCTGAAATCAGCCTTAACGAATGCACTACTTTGCAAGCTTGTGCTAGTCACTCCACACATCACAAAAATACATGGATAGCACCTCTGTAAAGATGGCATGGCATATAACAAAATACATATAGAGCTCAGGAGCATATCATGCACACATTAATCATGGCAAAAATGACAAATAGCTATTTGGTGTAGCAGATCTGACAATTAAGTCAAATAGCTCTCTTCCAACAGCATTTCGGGCATCAAGATGGTCTCAAATGAAAATTACGCAATGATATGAAATGATGTGCTCTCTGAGACGAACATTTTGATATGCTACACGCCCAAAACGGAGCTACGGATGCGGAGTTACGGCATGACAAAGTTTGCAAAAATATTAGGGTTTCGGGAGGAAAGTCAACTCGCCGGTTACTGTAGCACACGAGGAACGAGGTTCGCCGGCCGGAGTCGAGGTCGCCGGAGGAAGAGGCGGCCGGAGCGGGGAGGAGGAAGGAGCTCGCCGGAGCGCCTACGAGGGAGGAGGAGGCGGCGCCTGGCGTGGTCGCCGGTGACAAGAGTGGCGCAGGGCGCGGTCGCCGGAGACGGGGCACCTTGGTGGTGAAGCTCTCCGGCGGCGGCGGCCGGCGATTGCGTGCGGTGGCGCGGTGGAGAGGGCGACGCGCCTCAGGAGGAGGAAGGCGCCGGGCGCGAGCGCCTCTGGCCCGGGCGGATCGCGGGGAGGGCCGGCTTCGTGCCGGTGGGCCTGGCGGTGGAGGGAGTGGCCGGTGCCACGTGGCAGCGCCTCAGTGGCCGCGGGCGGCGACGGACGCGGTGTACGGCGCGGCGGACATGTCCGGCTCGTGACGGGGTAGGTGGACTAGGGTTAGGGTGGAAGAAGATCCGGGATTTCGGAGGAGGGGCTATTTATAGGCATAGAGGGAGCTAGGAGTGTCCAAATGAGGTGCGGTTTTCGGCCACGCGATCGTGATCGAACGCTCTAGATGATGTAGAGGGTTTTGGTGGGTTTTGGGCCAAAATGGAAGGGTGTTGGGCTGCAACACACACGAGGCCTTCTAACGAAGTCCAAATGGTATGAAACTTGACAGGCGGTCTATCGGTAGTAAACCAAGGCCGCTTGGCAAGTATCGGTCCAATCCGAAAAACGTTTAACACACACACACGAAAAGAGGTAGAAAGGGACACTGGGTGACATAGGAGCGCCAGAATGCAAAACGGACAATGGGGAAAATGCTCGGATGCATGAGACGAACACGTATGCAAATGCAATGCACATGATGGCATGATATGAGATGCATGACAACGACAACAACACACGGAGACAAAAACCCGAACCCGAGGAAATAAAATAACTTAGCGCCGGAAACGGCAAGAGTTTGAGAGCATATAAGGTAAATTACTTCCGGGGTGTTACAGTAACCCACTACACACATCTGTAAGGAACCGATCTCTTTGTTTAAAAGGGAAAGAAATTGGGGGGTCGGGTAGTTTGTGCACGACTAGATTTGCAGCCCTCACATAGGAAGAAGGGTCAAAGAGAACAAATATGGGACTAGCGCATATATGCTGCTTGGCTACATACTCTTCATCACCCATTTATACGTGCAGACGCACATGGTGCTGGCAGGTCCCATGCATCTATTTTGCTATTGTTAATCTCAGAATTACCTACTGATCTATTTTAAAAGAATTTCTCTGTTAATATGAACCAATGCAACCATTTTAGAAATGCTACTGTCGTATACTTTGTTTTCCATCAAGATAAGGTAGATGCTTCTTTTTGTGGCCGCATGTTTCATCCTCCTTTATTGGCCAGTAATTGTTTTCTTTTTTGCCTCTTAAAACAGGGATATCTATTCCACTTGTTGCTATAGAAAACTTAAATGTCACACAGGCAACTTTGCTTGATTTCAGTGCAACTGCACAAAACTTGATTGGATTTCCTATTCGTGTTGGTAGATTCGTATTTTATGTTGGTCGTCTCATGAAAGGTCTGTACAGGCCTTCATCCACATGGTTGTGCAGTGTGCTTTGAGATGCTGCGCTACTTGTATTGGTACTGTTTTAAATAAATGATGAATTGAAGATATTGTATTGCTGTCTTTTCCCATTAAGTAGTGAACAAAAATGGGACCAACCCAGACATGATGCTTGTTGCTTTGTTACAACAAATTCAGCATCACCCCCTTTATAAGCCAGTAATTGATGCCACTCTCAGAATTAACTACTGAATCTTATTTCAAAACTGCAACACTTGTTAGGGATTGGCGGGGTTACCATTTTTGTGGCCGCATGTTTCATCCTCCTTTATTAGCCAGTAATTGATTCCTTTTTTGCCTCTGTTTATACAGGGATATCTATTCAACTTGTTGCTATTGTGACATTTTGCTTCGCTACGCGAAACACTTTGCTTGATTTCAGTGCAACTGCACAAAACGAGATTGGATTTCCTATTCGTGTTGGCAGATTCGTACATGATCTTGTGTGCGTCATGACAGGTTGGTACTTACCTTCATCCACATGATCGTGCAGTGTGTTTTGAGATGTTGTGCTACTTGTATTGGTACTGTTTTAAATAAATGATGAATTGAAGATATTGTATTGCTGTCTTTTCCCATTAAGTAGTGAACAAAAATGGGACCAACCCAGACATGATGCTTGTTGCTTTGTTACAACAAATTCAGCATCACCCCCTTTATAAGCCAGTAATTGATGCCACTCTCAGAATTAACTACTGAATCTTATTTCAAAACTGCAACACTTGTTAGGGATTGGCGGGATTACCATTTTTTTGGCCGCTTGTTTCATCCTCCTTTATTAGCCAGTAATTGATTCCTTTTTGCCTCTGTTTATACAGGGATATCTATTCAACTTGCTGCTATTGCGACATTTTGCTTCGCTAGGTGAAACACTTTGCTTGATTTCAGTGCAACTACACAAAACGAGATTGGATTTCCTATTCGTGTTGGCAGATTCGTATTTTATCATTGTCGGTCTCATGAAAGGTCAGTACAGGCCTTCATCCACATGATTGTGCAGTGTGCTTTGAGATGTTGTGCTACTTGTATTGGTACTGTTTTAAATAAATGTTGAATTGAAGCTATTGTATTGCTGTCTTTTCCCATTAAGTAGTGAACAAAAATGGAACCAACCCAGACATGATGCTTGTTGCTTTGTTACAACAAACTCTGCATCACCCCCTTTATAAGTAGATGGAAGCACATACTGTTGTTGCGCCCACTCTACCCTGGAACTGAATCTTAGTTCAAAAATGCAAAAACTTGTTAGGGATCAGTAGGAGTACCATTTATGTTAGGGATCGGCCAGAGTACATGTTTAAGAAATGTATTGTTCAGATAATGTCTCTATTATTATATATCAGTTACAGACTTACAGTGTTTTACAAATGGTACTATCCTGCTTTGTAGTTCTTTCTACATGTTTAACCAAGGTATTGTTAAGATAATGTCTCTGTTAAAATGAATCAGTCGCATTGTTTCAGGAATGATACTTTTCTGCTTTTTCGTTCTTTATACATCTTGAAATAAGGCATTGTTAAGATAATGGCTCAGTTAATATGAATGAATCACATTGATTGAGAATTGCTACTCTCCTGCTTTGTTTCCCATTAAGATAAGGTAGATTAGTAGATGTTTTTCTTCTGGGAGTACAAGTCATCAACCATTATTTCTCAGTAATTGTTTCCCTTATACCTTTTGTTTCTTACAGGGATATCAAAATTAAAGCTCGGTTTTATTCCGACTTCAATTTTAGTTCAGCTGCACAAAAGGAGCTAATCTGTCCAAGGCAAACTGCTGCATTACTGGGTCCAGTTGGTCGTTCCACTTTGTAGAAAGAAGCAGTCATTGCTTATGCTACATTACAGAAGGAATGACTGTGAAGCTTTATAGAGTATTAGGCCTTCCACTATGTAGGCCAAAACAGGTGCCAATTTCACCTTCTTAGTTTGGCACCGAATCCCTCCATTGCTACAGCCGGTGCCATAAATATTAGACACCGGTGACATGACTAGTCTGCAGAGACCATTGGCAATTTAACAACACGTGGAGTGCCCTGGGCAAGAAGTGCCCAAACAAGTACAAGAAGCGACAGGACTCCACGATCATAGGCATTACATATTTTGAATGGGAAAAGCTTGTCAAAGTTTAATCATTGATGTTAGCAAGAAGCGACAGGACTCCACGATCATAGGTATTACATATTTTGAATGAGAAAAGCTTGACAAAGATTAATCATTGATGTTAGCAAGAGGACGTTAGTTTAATATATTGGAATTGGAAAACCTTGTCAAAATTTGCTCATTGATGTTAGCCAGAAGACATGCATTTGATATTTTTGAGTGGGATGCCCTTGCTGTGAGCAGCGTCGATTGTTTTTCCTATTCCCATGTTCAGTTTAGAAGTAAATAGTTACTCTGCTGAGATATTCCTGTGTTGAGAGTTTGTTTTGAATATTGTCTATGTAATGCCAAGCCTTATGTTTGATTGCAAAGTTGAGCTTGGAATGTTGTGGCATGCTGCATCACGAGCTGTTCACCGTGCCTCCTGAGAATAATTCTTCGTATTGTTTTGCATGTCGATCTAATGCCAGTGATTTGCTTGTTAAGAAGACCATCCTCTTCTGTTGTTTCCGTGCTTAAGAAGTTCATCATCTGATGTTTAATTCATAGCCTATACGACAAGTTGGGTAGGTTAGACGTGAAACCATATGATCTTCCGACCAACTCATGATATTAGGCCATGATTGGATCGTCGTTTTCCAACCAAAATCGCTAGTAAAACTGACGCTTTTAAATTAAAGTAGATGGTCTCGGGCGAAGGCGCTTGGTTGGTCGATTTCGCCTAGTAAAATATCGAAACTACTTGACACACGATAAAAACGCTGAACGACACTCGGACGATTGCTAATCCAGCCGTTAGCTGTTGTTTCAGCCTTGCCCATGGATGGCATGATATGCACGTCGTGCATGTATCGTCTGGTAATGCCGTCCATATAGCAGTGCTCGTAAAATATACACTGGTCTCTCAAATTACACGCATAACCCGCCGGTTTTACTTACAGAACTCGGGCCCTCGGTTTCATTACGCCTGTATTTTACGCGTTGTTTTCGATGATGAGTAAATTACACTTGTATGTTAATACATGTTTGAAATAAACCAGAGCTCCCAAGCGTGGCCTTACCGTTTCATGCCGTCTCAGTTTCTCGAAGGTGCTCATAGGTGTCCGATGATCCTGGCTTCCTGAATGAGTAGCATCAGACCATCCGTAGGGACCGCGAGGCCCTCTCTGTTGTCCTTCGAGTTGTTGCGCTCGCCGTGGCACCGAGCATTGTTAACATCATCAACGAACATGAGGATTCAGGAGATGACTTTATTTTGACTGGATGACACTAGGGACCCATTAGGGCCATAGCCGTACGTACGCAAGTGCCTCCTTATTATGTACAACTATATATTTTTTGCTTTCTCTTGGTTTCCTGACATCATGGTCCCACACCATCGTCAACCTATGTAGTCAATATAAATGAGAGAATTGCACAAGGTGCGGCCGACAGCTGGGACCAAGCTGCTCGAGCAGTATTTGTGTTTTTGAGGCGTGAGCACTGCAAAGTTTTTCTTGGCGATGATTTCGTTGTTATTTAGAGGAGAGCAGGGTATTAACTGGGCGGGTTGTGGCCCGTCTAGCCCAGGCCAGATATCCATCCCAGATACTAATTTTTTCAAGATGAAAATGGCTAGCCCAGCTATACGTCTTTTTAACGAATACCCAGGCAAGGTCAACTTGTCATTCTCCGCCCCGCTGGGCTGCAAATCTTTCCTAGGAGGGATGCATTAGGCTTAACAGGAAAATGGGCTTTAAAAAATAATAAATGGGATGTAATTATAAAAACTGGGCAGTAACTATAAAAAATGCACCAAACATGAAATTAGTTTATAAAATATTATTTATGGATTTTGAAAATCTTAAATTTTCATTGTTGCGTGCGCAATGTTTTGTTGGATTTTTACGTAATACAAATTTATATTTAATCTGACTAGAAATTTCGGCATAAAAATATTTCGGAGCCCATCAAAATGTGGGAAATTTTATTGAATTCTGTCTTCAATGGTTGGTTGAAATTATTAATCATTGTCCTAGCTAGAAAATGGGCTGTACTTTTAACAAACTGTAAATGGGCTGTTGTAAATTCCATTAGAATTCCAAAATGGGTTGTACATTCTTACAAAACGCAAATGGGCTATAAGTTCCCTGCCACACACTTGTGGGCCTACTAAGTGACACGTCCCCTAAAACAAATAAGTTGACGCGTATGCAAGGCTTTGCCAACTTATTATAATCAACACACGGTTTTAGCAGCAGTGGCCGTTCGATGTCTATCCAACGAATGTTGTGCTTCTTCTTCATTCTCAGATATTCTTAGCTTCGGCCGCCCAAAAAATGATTCCTCCCCCTGACATCTGGGGCGCACCGTTTTAGAGGCTGACCTGTGGGCCTACTAAGTTGGAGCGTACCAAGGGCTTTGTCAACTTAGTCAATAACAAACGTTTCTAGCTTCAGTGACCGTACGATGTCCATCCAACGGCCGTAGTGCTTCTTCAACCTCTGGTATTCTTGGTCCAGCCGCCCAAAGCAGCGCCAGTTGTGCCGCCTGCTCCTGCCTCCCGTGGCTAGCTGTGCTGCCGCGGAGGCCTCACCGCCCCCATACTACTCCCACCACTGGCCAGGCCATCCCTCCACTCACCCACACCCCCTGTTATTCTGCGGCGACGGCAGCCTCACACCGCAGCCGAACCAGTGAACCCTCGTACTCCTCTCCGCGCGGGATTCCACTGCTGCGTCTTCCCCGGCTCCGCGTAGTCCCCTTCCTAGGCCTCGCCGTCATCCAGACCACCGCCCTGGTGCTCTCAGCTCGGCTTGGTCAATGTGGTCAACGACCGACTTCCATTGAAAGAGTACTGTACGTGGAGAGGCTCACAGCTGGGCCCAGGTGGCCGCAAGGAAGTGCCTCCTTATTACGTGCAAAATAATTATTCCTCCACCTTACAGCAGGGACCCACCGGACGGGCCACCTTATTTCGCGAAAAAACGTTTCCCCCCTGACTGCTCGGACCCACCGGACGGGCCAACGTATTTCGTGAAAAAAACGTTCCCCCCGCTGTCAGCTCGGACCCACCGGAAGTGCCTCCTTATTACGCAAAAAATTGAATACCTCCTGCTAGCTGGGACCCACCATGGTGGGAGGCTGACTTGTGGGCCTACTAAGTTGACTGGGACGGGGGCCTTTGTGAACATTAGTCAATATGAACGATTCTAGCTCCAGTGACCATACGATGTCCATCCAACGGCCGTAGTGCTTCTTCAACCTCTGGTCTTCTTGCTCCAGCCGCCCAAAGTAGCGCCGGTCGTGCCGCATGCTCCTGCCTCCCGTGGCCGGCTGTGCTGCCGCGGAGGCCTCACCGCCCCCTACTATTCCCACCGCTGGCCAGGCCCTGCGGCGACGGCAGCCTCACACCCAGCCGAACAAGTGAACCCTCGTACTCCTCTCCGCGTGGGCTTCCACTGCCGCGTCTTCCCCGACTCCTCGTTGTCCACCGCCCTGGTGCTCTCGACGCGGCGTGATCAACGTGGTCAAGGAACGACTTCCATCGGACGTGGACTGTACGTGGAGAGGCTGACAGCTGCGTCCACGGCCGTAGCAAGGAAGTGCCTCCTTATTACTTGCAAAATAATTATTCCTCCACCTGACAGCGGGGACCCACCGGATGGGCCACCATATTTCGAGAAAAAAACGTTTCCCCCCTGACTGCTGGGACCCACCAGCTACACCTTCGCACGCAAGGAAGTGCGTCCGGGCAAAAAAACAAAATGATTCGCCCCCCTGACTGCTGGGACCCACCAGCTACATCTTCGCACGCAAGGAAGTGCCTGACAGTCGGGACCCACCTGGTCGAAGCGTACGTAGCGTTGTCATTCTGGTCGCGAACGTGTACATACATATATACTGGTCGATGTAGAGGCGCGCACGTGTCGTAGTATAGGCACGCACGTATCATGTACACGTACGTACAGCGGTCAGGGTGCAAGAAAGAAAATACGGCCATGTATGTGTACATACGGGCAGGGTCTGGAACGCCTACTCGCGCATACGTACGGCGAGGGCTCGTGTACATGGCTGGGTCAGAACAGAGAAACAGCGTCGTTGTTGTGTTCATGGGGAGGCAACGGAATGCGTCGTGATCATCGGGAGGGCTTGGACGGAACAGGCGATGGAAATGAGGCCTGGCGTACCGCAGAACGGAGGAAACGACCTTGTGTTCGACCGGCCACGTTTGAAACGGGATCCTGTTCATCGGGAGGGGTGTAGCATACCGCAAAACGGAGGAAACAGACCTCCTACGGTCGAAACGGGGGTCCTGTTGATCGGGAGGGGTGTGGCGTACCGCAAAACGGAGGAAACAGACCTCCTACGGTCAAAACGGGGTTCCTGAATCGGGAGGGGTGTGGCGTACCGCAAAACGGAGGAAACGGACTTGTGTTGGAGCGCTACGGTCGAAACGGGGGTCCTGTTCATCGGGAGGGGTGTGGCGTACCGCGAAACGGTACTCCACGGGATACTGTTCATCTCCACCATCGACCTCCTACAGCCTCCACGGGCTCCTGTTCATCCAGCCTCCACCGCGCGCTACTCCACCGGCTACTGTTCAACCACCCCTCGACCGTCTACTGTTCATCCAGCCCTCCAGACCACGGGGTCCTGTTCAACCACCCCTCCATGGGCACCCCTCCACCGTCTAGTGTTCATCCAGTCCTCCACACCACGGGGTCCTGTTCATCGACCCCTCCACGGGCACCCCTCCACCGTCTACTGTTCATCCAGCCCTCCACCACACCACGGGGTCCTGTTCATCCAGAGGCAACGCCACCGCTCACTGTTCATCCAACCCCCCCCGCAACACTCACTCTTCATCCCATCGATCGGCTTCAGTTAGCAGCAGTAGCGAAGGAATCGCTCGATCGGGTTCAGTTAACAGCCATCAGTCGATCGCTCGGGTTGAGTAACGCATAGCCTGCAGTGCAGTCGCTCGGGTTCAGTTAGAGCCCAACGCCTCGCTCGGGTTCAGTTAGAGCCAACGCCTCGCACACACGCGCGTACGTGTACGAGAGAAACGCGCATCGCTCGGCCCCCGACCTCCCACCGTAACCGGGAACTCCCCGAAATTTTCCTCGCCCTCGCTTCTACCACGGTATTTTCCGTCATGGACGGCCCAAAGAATGTCATGCAGCTGCGTCTCCAGCCCGCCCAGGACGAAAAGCCCATTTTCTGTCATGATTTTTTGTCATAGAAGTAGGAGCCCACCACATCTATGATGATACCAGGTTTTGTCACTATTATCGTCATAGAAGTGTCATATGTATGACAGAAAAAAAATTCGTTCGGCCCAAAATGTCACAGATGTGTCTTTTTTTGTGTGAAGACATGTGCTTCATCAGATAGCATTGTCTGCTCTGAAGACCTTATTTCCACTCCAGATTTTTCCATGACCGTGCCGAATGGCTGATGCATAGGAAGAGTAATTGAATGTACTGAAATTGTTGACAAATTTAACACGTAATAAAAAATGATGTCATGATATAATTCACATATAAGATTGGCTAACCAGGGTGGCATTGCAAAATTCACATATATGATGCCTGGCTAAACAAGATGGCATTGCATGATTCACATATATGATAAAGAAACTAAACACATGGCATTGACACAAAGCATGTCTAAACTAAGTAGATGACATCTTTGATGTATACAGTAAGCAATGCAAGGCACCATATGCATGATATTACCAACATCAGCATGCCAAGTTAGAGTGAAGACCTCATGGGGTAAATAGGAGTGGCCTTCTGCTTCTGAATCCCCCTCAGAATAGTTATCTTCCTCTTGATTACGGTCTGAAATGGGTGGATGGGGGCTGCCTTTGCGCCCACCATGGAGTGACATCTTCATGAAATTTTATTGCCACGCAAGGCTCGTCTCTTTTGCTCTACATGTTCAGTTCCATTGTGTACAATAACTGACATGCATAGGAATAAAGCATAGTGAAATTATGTAAGGAGTGCATGCACAAATCCAGAGTGATGGTAGCAAACTGTGGATAGACCCAAAACCAATGATAGCAGACAGATAATAGCTTTAGTTAAAAAATACAGATAATGGCTCCTTTAATGTTTGTTTGCACCCAACATGAAACTCATAGTAGACACCGGAGATTAACCAGATAGTAGACAAATAGTACTGATTGCTGCCCCAATATGTACCCCACAACCATTTAAAAACTCAAGTTTCCGCATAAGTTTGGACCTGACTCGGAGTCTAATAGGTGAACATGACGATAAAGTAGCATGTCATCATATTAAGATATGCATAACATAAGCAGACACGGAAGAGTGCGACCTCTCTTGCGGACCCATGTAGTCCTCAAGGTCATCTGCTCAGTTGATGATGGTAATGCAGTTGTCATGGCTGCCGGCGGCAGGGAAGAAGATCTAAGGCGGCGAAAGACAGTCTGGAGAGCGGATCCCTACTACTGTGAACCCTTCCGTCATTGGAGCAGCTGAGCTGGGGTGGAACACGGCACCGCAGGAGCAGGACAAACCACACAAGGTTTTCTTTGACACATATCTGTAACAAAAGTAATTGTGTAAGGGCTTGTTTGAATTTGAGGATTCTAACACTGCAGGGATAGGAAATAGACAGGAATAGGATAGGAATGCATGTGCAAAACAGAGAATTTAAAAACAGAGGATTTCTGCCAATCTGGGTGTTTGGTTCACAAGAATTGGAAGATCACAGGATGCAAAGAAGCATGGTGAGATTAAGTCAAACCACAAGAAAATGTACGGTTATAATGCTATTATGCTACTATCTCTTAGTCTTGTGCTTCAAGAATAGGAATTTGAAAAGGAGGACAAGTGGAAATTAAAATTCCTACGGTTTTTCTTTCAACGAGACACTAAAGGAACAAATCCTACAGTTTTCCTTTGCTCCATGCCTTTGCACCAAATTCATGAAAAGTAGTACCATACGAAACTTTCCAATTCCTATGTTTTTCATTAACTTTTCCTTTCAAGCACTGGCGATTCTAGTAGGCAGGCTTGAGCAAGGAAAAGCCTACACTAAAAAAATGTTTTTGTGCTACTTCTATTGCTTTGGACCCAGGCCACTACCCTACTAGCTCAACTCCCAGGGCCATCGACAAATGCATAGCTCAAACGCGCAGAGATAAATAATGATGGCTTTCAAGAGAGTCCATCACGGATAGCTAAGTTGCCTGGTACCTCACTGCTTGTCATATAGTAGGATAAAATAATCGTATTTCACGTTACTCCGTGTGCTCAGTGGACAACATATATAACATGTAGAGTAGAAAATATATGCGACAAGTGTACAACCTCTTTGGCGAAGCCATGTCGATCTCAGCGTGATTGGGTTGGCCGGTGAGTTGGCAAAGCCATGTCGATCTCAGCATGATTGGGTTGGCCGGTGAGGATGCTCTGGCTGACTTGGCCATCGGAGGAGGGGAAGAAGATCTTAGGCGTCTGTAGATGGAGCCCGAGGTACCGCTCCACTGTGATGGAGGGTTTCATCGTGGGAGCAGCTCCGGTGAGTTGTACGACGCCGAGGCTGAAGCAGGACAAGAGAGACAACGTTAACCTGAGTGGAATTATAATAGCATCTCCAATAGATGACGTAAAATACATAACCACAAAGTGCTAGATGTAAAATACATCATCCTCTCATCTCTGAATTTAACTGTCGAAACTGAATTTAACTGTCCAAACTGAACTTGACTATCGAAACTGAATTTTGCTGTCGAAACTGAACGCACTAGAGGTGAGGCTACACGTTAGTCGACTGAATTTTTCCTCTCTGGTCAGTCGATTTTGCAGTCGTTGGATACGAAATCAAGGGCCTGCAGTTCATCTTCAACCTCCACCCCCTGAGCCGCCAGCCACCACCGGCCAAACAGCAGCCCACGGTCGGCGGTGCGCCGCCCTGCCCGCCCCGAAAACACTCCCCACCATGGGTCTGTCGCTGCCCCGGCCATCCCTCTAGGCCCCACCCTGCCGATCTTTTTCTCTGGCGATCCCCACGCCACCGCCCCACCGCCGCTCCACCCTGAACCCTAAGATAGAGAGTGGAGTACCTCTCCGGTGAGCTCCCCTCCCTGCTGCGGATAGTTTTTCCTTAACTCCTACGAGTGCCCCCACCCATTGAAAATCGACTAACCCAAAAGTCGATTCAGTCGACTGAAGTGTACCTAAATCGGAGCAGCATCGCAAGCAAGAGCAAGAGCAGCAGCACGAGGAAGAGCAAGAGCAAGAGCAGACAAGGCAGGTGACCGAGGGCAAGAGCAGAGTAGCAGCACGAGCGGGAGCTAAAGCAGCAGCAGTTCCTACTGATGTGGACGCCGTTGCCAAGGTGGCGACGCCGTGGAGGAAGTGGACGGCGACGCCACCATGGATGGAGCCGCACTGTGTCAGCTTGGGACCGAGCGTCGGTAGCACCGTGAGATCGAATCAAGAAGAAAATGCGGCGATTAGTGTACAACCTCTTTGGTGGCGCTGATTAGGCCGTAGCTTCATCCGAGGAAACGGTGATGATGATGCTCTTCCGGTGGTGCGGGTGAAGACAGTGGTGTGGGAATGGAGGTGGCGCGGAATACGAGGGGAACGTCGGGGCAGCTCCTTGGAGGTGGAGGACGGGGTGGCTGAACCGGCGGGACGACCAGATCGACGACGGATCCTCATCCGGTACGGTGATGAGGGACGTCGAGGCTTTTCTATGGACGATGTCATCGGGGAAGAGGCTCCTGCTGGGTGGTGGACGGAGGAGGGTGTGGGGCTTCGCGGGTTTTCACGGCCTCGGTGTACGAATGGGTGGGCGGATGGGATGGGAGTGGGGAACCATGGCCTAGGGACGCTCTTGTCTGAAATTTGGGGTAAGTTACGAAAGTACCCCCACCGATTTGAGCCGGTTCTTTCAGTTCAGGGGTATCACGGGCATTTCGCGTGTCGGGATTTCACAGGAGGTAGGAGTTTTTGCGTGCGTTGTAATTTTGGAATAGCAAGGCCCGGGTTGAGATGGAGGGAGTTGTCGGAGCACAACGAGACAAAGATTTATCTTAAATATTTCGGGGTAACAAGGCGCGGCTTGAAGAGGCGGGAGTTTCGCAGCACGATAGACCGAGACCCTAGCTTGAAATTTCGGCATAACAAGGCGTGGCTTGAAATTTCGGGAGAACAAGCTTAACGTGCACACAAAAAAAGACAATTTAGACTAGTATGATATACTACGTACAATGTGTTTAACACGCACAACACACACAGAGACACCATTTAGACTAGTAAGGTACATGTTCATTGCACGCATGAGATTTGGCAACCAAATTATGAATAAATACCACATTATAGCATGTAAGCTTTGAGTCATATATGCATGATGTAGATGTTCGTTTAATTCTTATAGTTCATTTCATTCAAAATCATCTAGTTTTTATAAGAAAGCTAATCTATTTTAAGATTCATGGAATTGTGCGTTATAAGGCATAAAGTAAAAACAAATCATGTAGAAAAACATTTGGGCAATTCTGATACGGAGGATTCTAGAACAAAGAAGAAGTGCTTGTGTTTTGAGGTTTGTGCATTATGCTTAATTTCAACCATAGAGTCTTCTAGATTGTACATGTGCCAAAATCTCATGGAAGCTAGATGGTATCCAACGACCAGTAGTGCTCAAATTTTCCAGCTCTGCACCATCGGATTTGCCTCATCCAACGACCATCTTTCAAAGTTAAAGTTATCCGCACACTATATAAAAAATTATAA
>NC_053027.1:278418492-278428570 GCF_003073215.2 Triticum urartu
AGGTGGCAAATGGTAAAACCAAGGTTGGGCCTTGCTGGAGGAGTTTTATTCAAGGCGAACTGTCACGGGGTTCCCATTATAACCCAACCGCATAAGGAACGCAAAATCAAGGAACATAACACCGGTATGACGGAAACTAAGGCGGCAAGAGTGGAACAAAACACCAGGCATAAGGCCGAGCCTTCCACCCTTTACCAAGTATATAGATGCATTAAGTAAATAAGATATAATAACGATATCCTAACAATAATCATGTTCCAACAAGGAACAAACTCCAATCTTCACCTGCAACTAACAACGCTATAAGAGGGGCTGAGCAAAGCGGTAACATAGCCAACCAACGTTTACTAGGACAAGGTGGGTTAGAGGTTTGACATGGCAATATGGGAGGAATGATAAGCAAGTGGTAGGTATCATAGCATAGGCATAGCTATAGAGCGAGCAACTAGCAAGCAAAGATAGAAGTGATTTCGAGGGTATGGTCATCTTGCCTGCAAAGTTCTCCGAGTTAACGTAAGCTTGATCCTCATAAATGTTCTCAACGGGTTCCTCGATCACGTACTCGTCTCCTGGCTCTACCCAAAGCAAGAACACAAGCAAAGGGAAACACAATCAACCACGGTGCAATGCGCAAGCAACAAGATGCAAAACATGGCATGATATGCGGGAAGTGATATGCAATGCATATGCATGCTTCGGAAAGGAAAGATTGAACCAGGCCTCAACTTGGCAAAGCAAGAGAGCCGCTGGAAAGATGAGTTGATTTCGGTCGAAAATGATATAAAGATCACCGGAATCGGATGCACGGTTTGCAAATGACAAGCAAGTCAATAATGGCACCAATCTGCGATTAACAGCACGATGCCATCTAAATGCATCAAGAAAAATAAGCTAATGCACTCTAACATAGCAACAAAGCACATGGCAGTGATCCACTCAAGATGCTTGACAAAAGATGAACACTGAGCTATGGCTAAATCACACAATAGCAGGTTCAAACAAGCATGGCAAAAGTGCAAAAGATATCAGGTTCACAGACTTAGTGAAAATAACATGTCAGGATTTAACATCGGGAAGCAATGTTTAGAGCATGATTACAACATGCTACAGGAATATATCATGGAAAATCAAGGCATGGCATGAAACTAGTCAAAGCATATAACAAAAGTCCCTTACTGACCATAAGTCAAAAGGGATCAGAAAATACAATGGCAACCATGTGAACATAGAAGTTTCGTTAACAGATTCAGACTTAGCAGAAAACTGGGCATGGCAAAAACAGAGTTACATAGGCATGTTTGCGAGCTCGATGCACTCACCACAAGGCATTGCATGACAAACTAATCATACACCCAGCAAGAAGACATGTTCAATAAGCTAAACATGGCAAGAACACTCTCATAGCATGCAAGGATAAGCTACAACAACCTCGGCAAAATTGATTAACACGTAAACAATCTGCCAGGAACATTTTATAGCAAAAGTAGAGCACGATTGAGTCATGCTAGGGTACTCCATAAATGCAAACAAAGACATGGGTGTATATAGCATAACAATATCTCAAAATCATCCTTACTTAACATGCTCAAAAGAGGCATGGATCATTCTATAGCAACAAGAATACATGGCATAAAAATATCATCAGGGAATTGACTTAGAAGAATTCTAAGTCCCTGAAATCAGCAACATCACGAGATCTACTTTGCATGCTTGTGCTAGTCACCACATTGATCACAAAAATACATGGCATACACCCCTGTAAAGATGGCATGGCATAGCCCAAAACACATGTAGGGCTCAAGTTCATAGGAGGCACACATTAAACATGGCAAAAATGACAAATGTCCATAATCTGTTAGGAATCAGAAACTAACATTACATAGCACTCTTGCAACAGCATTTAGGGCATCAAGATGGACTCAAATGAACGTGGTGCAATGGAATGAAATGAAGTGCACAACCAGACAAACAATTTGATATGCTACACGCCCAAAACGGAGCCACGGATGCAAAGTTATGATGCGATGAACAATGCTAAAAATATTGGGGACTTAGGCAGAAAACGGGGTCAACCCTAGGGTTTCACTGTAGCAGATCTGGATCAGGGCACGGATTTCGATGTTCGCCGGGGAAGCTCTCGCCAGAGTTCTTCGCTGCGGTGGCCGGGACTTGCCGGAATCCGCCGGAGAGGAGGGAGATGGCCGAAGCCGGAGACGGGGAACGGCGCTGCGAGCTCCGGTGGTACACCGGTAGCCGGCGCCGCGCTCCAGATGGCCGGAGTCGGTGGGCAGCGATGGGCTGGCGATGGCCAGAGTCGGCGCGAGGCGGCGGAAGAAGCCGGGCGGCGGGGCGAGCCGCGTGGAGGTGCGGGGCGGCGGCGCGCCGGGCGCGGGGCGGCTCGGTCCGCGGGGGCCTGCCCCGGGCCGCGCGGGCCGGCGCGGTGGGAGATGGTGGCGGTGACACTTGGCGGCTCGCGATTGGACGGGGGAGCGGGGCGGACGTGTCCGGCCGGTGGAGAGGAAATGTCCGGCGGCGCGAGGGGAAGTAGGTTAGGGTTTCATCCGCAAATTTCGGGGGGATGCACCTATTTATAGATAGAGGGAGCTAGGAGACTCCAAATGAGGTGCGGTTTTCGGCCACGCGATCGTGATCGAACGACCGATATGATGGAGGGGGTTTTGGTGGGTTTTGGGCCACTTTGGAGAGGTGTTGGGCTGCAACACACACGAGGCCTTTACGGTTCCTCGGTTAACCGTTGGAGTATCAAACGAAGTCCAAATGGCACGAAACTTGACAGGCGGTCTACAGGTAGTATACCAAGGCCTCTTGGCAAGTCTCGGTCTAATCCGAGAACGTTTAACTCCCGCACACAAAAAGAGGTAAAAGAGGGCACCGGAGGACATAGGAGTGCCGGAATGCAAAACGGACAACGGGGAAAATGCTCGGATGCATGAGACGAACACGTATGCAAATGCGATGCACATGATGACATGATATGAGATGCATGACAAGGACAAAAAGAAAAACGAAGACAAAACCCAACAACGAGGAAATAACATAACTTAGTGCCGAAAATGGCAAGAGTTGGAATACAAATATGGCAAATTACATATGGGGCGTTACAACACTCCACCACTACGAAAGGATCTCCTCCCGAGATCTAGGACTGGAAAAACTCCGGGTATTCGGAATGGAGGTGGTCCTCGCGTTCCCAGGTGGCTTCACGGTCGGAATGATGTGACCACTTCACTTTCAGGAATTTGATAGACTTGTTGCGAGTCTTGCGCTCAGTTTCTTCAAGAATAGCAATGGGATGCTCATGATAAGACAGGTCTTCTTGGAGATCAATCTCTTCGAAGTTGATGGTGTGGTCAGGAGTCTTGAAACACTTGCGAAGCTGAGACACATGAAACACGTCGTGCACATTTGCAAAGTTGGATGGAAGCTCAAGTTGATAGGCGAGATCGCCTCTTTTGCCAATGATCTTGAAAGGACCCACGTATCTAGGGGCAAGCTTCCCTTTGATACCGAAGCGACGAGTACCTTTCATTGGAGAGACGCGGAGGTAGACATGGTCTCCGATCTCGAAAGCCAAGTCACGATGCTTGCTATCATAGTAACTCTTCTGGCACGATTGCGCGGCTTTGAGATTTTCACGAATGACTTTTCACATTTCTTCAGCCTCTGTGATCAAGTCATTGCCAAGAAGTTGGCATTCACCAGTCTCTGACCAGTTAAGAGGAGTACGACACTTTCTGCCATAGAGAATCTCGAATGGGGCCTTGCCCGAACTCGCTTGGAAGCTGTTGTTGTAGGAGAACTCGGCATATGGAAGACAATCTTCCCACTTCATATCGAAAGAAATGACACATGCCCTGAGCATATCTTCAAGAATTTGATTGACTCGCTTGACTTGGCCACTAGTTTGAGGATGAAAGGTTGTGCTGAAGCGAATGCTGGTGCCCATAGCCTTCTGAAAGGAATCCCAGAACTTAGAGGTAAAGATGCTTCCACGATCTGAAGATATCAACTGCGGAATGCCGTGCAAGGAGACAACCTGGAGGTATATAGCTCTGCCAACTGAGCTGCTATGATAGATTCTTTGATAGGAAGAAAATGAGCCACTTTAGTGAGCTTGTCGATGACAATGAAGATAGCATCATTGCCACGCTTGGACTTGGGGAATCCAGTCACGAAGTCCATCTCAATATGGTCAAACTTCCATTCTGGAATGGCAAGAGGTTGGAGAAGACCAGCTGGTCATTGGTGTTCTGCTTTCACTCTTCTGCAGACATCACATTCATTCACGAACTGAGCAATCTCGCGCTTCATTTGAGTCCACCAATACGACTGCTTGAGGTCATGGTACATCTTTGTACTTCCAGGGTGAATAGACAGGAGTGAATTGTGAGCCTCGTTCATAATGACTTTACGAAGGTCACCCTTAGGAACAACAATGCGATCCTCGAAGAATAGAGTATCCTTGTCATCAAGGCGATAGCACTTGTACTTGGGTTGGCTCTTGGCAATCCCAATCTTCACCTTCTTCACCATAGCATCAAGAAGTTGAGCCTCACAAATCTGATCTTCCAAAGTAGGAGAGACTTGGAGGTTGGCAAGGAATCCTTGAGGGACAACTTGGAGATTAAGTTTGCGGAAAGCTTCACAAAGATCTGGTTGGAAGGGCTTGAGAATCAAACTGTTGCAGTAAGCCTTCCTGCTCAAAGCGTCAGCAATGACATTGGCCTTGCCTGGAGTATATTCGATACTCGGATTATACTCTTGAATCATTTCGACCCAATGAGTCTGCCTGAGGTTGAGGTTGGGCTGAGTGAAGATGTACTTGAGACTCTTATGATCAGTGAAGATGTCCACTTTTCTTCCCAACAAGAGATGTCTCCATGTTAAAAGAGCATGGACAACTGCCGCCAACTCGAGGTCATGAGTGGGGTAGTTCTTTTCGTTGGGCTTGAACTGCGAGAGGTATAGGCCACAACTTCCTTCTCTTGCATTAACACAGCACCGAGACCTTGCAGGGAAGCATCACAGAAAACCTCGAATGGTTTGTATTCATCAGGAGGAGTCAGAACTGGAGTTGTGACTAACTTCTCTTTGAGGGTGTTGAAAGCGATGTCACATTCAGGCGTCCATACATACTTCACATGCTTCTGGAGAAGGTTGGAAAGAGGCTTCGCGATCTTAGAGAAATTCTGAAGGAACCTTCAACAATAGCTTGCAAGTCCAAGGAAGCTGCGGAGTTGCTTCACATTCTGAGGCGGTTCCCAATTCACAATTGCAGACACCTTCTCAGGATTAACAGCTATGCCCTTGGCGAAGATGATATGCCCAGGGTAGAGAACCTCATCGAGCCAAAACTCGCACTTTGAAAACTTCGCGTAGAACTGATGTTCTCTAAGTTTGTCCAGCACCAATCTCAAGTGCTTGGCATGATCCTCCTTGTTCTTGGAAAAGAACAAAATGTCATCGAGATAGACCAAGACGAAGTCATTTGTGTAGGGGTTGAAGATGAAGTTCATCATGTGAGAGAATGTTGGAGGAGCGTTGACAAGGCCGAAAGACATGACAGTGTATTCAGATGAACCATAGCTTGTCCTGAATGCTGTCTTGGGGATATCTTGTTCACGAATGTGAATCTGATGATAACCCATACGGAGATCAAGCTTGAAGAATACTTGAGCACCCTTGAGTTTTACGAAAAGCTCATTGATGTTGGGAAGTGGGTACTTGTTCTTTATGGTCTTCTTGTTCAATGGACGGTAGTCGACACAAAGTCGGTCCGTTCCATCCTTCTTCTTGACAAAAAGAACACCACAACCCCATGGAGAAGAACTCGGTCAGATGAGACCCATACGCTCTTGAATATCGAATTGTTTCTTCAGCTCCTTCAACTCTTCTGGTCCAAGCATGTAAGGACGTTTGCAAATAGGTTCCGTGCCAGGCTCAAGATTGATAACAAATTCAACTAGCCAGTGAGGAGGCATTCCTGGAAGCTCTTCTAGAAAGACGTCTTGATATTCACAAACGACTGGAATCTGAGAGATGGCATCCAACTCGCCCTTCTCGTTGAGAGAAAACAATCAAATGGTATCATCACGAGCGGCAAAGACGATCACATCCTCAGACGAGTGTGTCAATTGAATCTGCCTGGCAGCACAATCAAGCTAAGCCTTGTGCTTAGAAAGCCAGTCCATGCCGAGAATAAGATCAATATCCGAGTCACCAAGAACATTAGGAGAAGACAGAAACTTATAGTCGCCCATCTTGATAGACACATCCGGAACGAAAACTCGAGAAGTCATTTGTCAGGCCAGAGAAACAATAGACAAAGGTCTCGGCAAAACTTGAGTAACCAAATCATGCATAGCCACAAAAGGTCTTGAAATGAAAGAATGCGATGCACCAGTATCAAAAAGGACTTTTGCAGGGATATCGTTAACAGGAAGGTTACCCATGATCACTTCTGACGAGTCCTCTGCCTGAGATGCGTTCATCATGTTGACCTTGGCATGCTTGGGATTATGCTTGACCACTGCATTGCTAGCAGATCTCACAGGAGGAGGAGGAGGAAGACGCCTCTGGTTGAAGCATTTGTTTGCATAGTGACCCTTCTGCTGACACTTGTTGCACGTAACCTCAGAAAGCAGACGGTGATACGGAGCACTTGATCTTGGAGCATGAGACGAAGTCTTGTTCTGAAAGCTTGGGTTGGGTTGGTGGGAAGATCCATTGCCACATTTGCTCTTCTGCTGATAAGACTGACGGAACGGAGGAGGAGGAGGCAACCAATACTTTTGTTGCTTAGCTGCCACTTGAGTTGAGGAAGAAGGAGTTGCATCCCTGACTCTCTTCTTGGAAGCATCGCACTTGAGCTGAGCGGCCTCTTGCTTTAATGCCATATTGTAGAACTCATCGTACTTTCTCGACTTAAAAATCACAATGGCTAGTTGCAGATCTTCTCTGAGGCCACCTCTGAACTGATAAATCATGCTCTTCTTGTGAGGGACGTCTTGCTTGGCGAAATGAGCGAGCTTCTGGAACATGATGTTGTATTGGTAAACAAACAAGTTGCCTTGCTTCAGATTGCGGAACTCCTCACGCTTGCTCTCAACAACACTCTGAGGAATGTGGTGATCTCTGAAGTCTTGGCGGAATTCATCCCAGGTAATCACACGACCTCCTCTGGAATCTTTGTATTGTTGATACCACTCTGCAGCTTGGTCTTTGAGTTGGAACGGAGCAAACTTGACAAAGTCCTCGGGCCTGACGTGGCTGCACTCGAAATGTTTGCAGATATCCACGAGCCAATCATCAGCGTCTGTGGCCTCGACACAGTTACTGAAGGTCTTTGGCTGGTTTGCGAGGAACTGGTTGAGTGTAGCAAACTGATTTTGATTGTTTCCATTGCCTTGATTTCCTTGGTTGCGCTCCTGCAAGAGTTGCATAATCAGTTGTGTGTTGGCGTTGGTAGCTGCCATCACAGCTTGCCATGCCTCCGGAGGTGGAGGTGGTGGCAGAGGTTCCGGATTCTAACGCGTTGGAGGAGCCATCCTGAAGAGGGTGACATCCGTTAGCATCTTGAAAGACATAAATTCAAGCTGAATCAAATGGATTGAAATTGCAACATATAGCCTTAACATTCGAACAAGAATGAACGAATGAATTCCAAATTAAATTGTCACACTTCCATAAATTGAGAAGCCACTTAGATAGAGGTAGATGAATAAAACAACAAGGTACGGACATGAACAAATACTTGGTAAGGATTACCCAATCACAAACCAAATATCCGCGGAAGAAATACTAGAGCTACAAGAATTCCCACCTATGAAACTCCCGAAATTTTCCGGTTATGCAATCAGGCGTTGGGGATACAGGGGAAGCATAATATCTCATCCAAATCTAGCAAATCCTACATCCAGCTGTATCCATCCTTCAACACATAACCAAGAAACCTTCGGAAATTATTTACCTCAACCTTCGAAAAGCATCCGTTATATGAGTTATGGCAATACTCCCGAACTCCCGCCCCAGTACTGGGTGGCGTCGAGGTTATCTCACCAACAACTGCATAAAAGAGATTTTCGATGTCGGGGAAACTCAGGTATTCCAGAATTGCAACGATAAAATTGTGACAACAACACCTCGGAGCTCAACTCCCCGGGACACTGCCACAACCCCTAAATGTCACGAGGCACCAAGAACAATGTTCTCGTCACAAAACCATCGGAACGATTCCAAGATACCCGCGTGATCCTAAATTTTTTTAGTGAAATTTGAGAAGAGAAGAGTCAAAACTCTATGTCAAGATGCCTCACCAGAGAGACGAAGGGACTGAGGAGTAAAAAGAATCCTACTCTCCGATATATATAATCCTAAAAGACTCAAAAAAATTTCTAGACTCAACAACGCCAGCGATTCGATCAAGCAGGGGGCTCCTAAGTCGGGGAAGGCTCTGATACCAACTTGTAACACCTACGATGCGGCTATATCTCCCACGTGTCGGAGCATGACTTAGAGGCATAACCGAATTGTAGGCAATGTCGCAAGAGGGGTAATCTTTACACATCCCATGTACTGAATAAGAAAGAGGTACATAGTTGGCTTACAATCGCCACTTCACACAATAGCATAAATTATAGCATTACAATCATCCAGATACAATCAAGGTCCGACTACGGATCAAAAATAAAGACAACCCAAAATGCATAAGATCCCCGATCGCCCCAACTGGGCTCCACTACTGATCTTCTGGAAAGGAAACGTAGTATCGTCCTGAGTCCTCATCGAACTCCCACTTGAGCTCAGTCGCATCTCCTGGAATGGTATCATCGGCACCTGCATCTGGTTTTTGGAAGTAATCTATGAGTCACGGGGACTCGGCAATCTCACACCCTCACGATCAAGACTATTTAAGTTTATAGGTAGGGAAAATGTATGAGGTGAGCTGCAGCAAGCACTAGCATATATGGTGGCTAACATACGCAAATGAGAGCGAGAAAAGAAGGCGAAGCACGTTCAAGAATCTATGATCAAGAAGTGATCCTAGAAATAATTACGTCCAAGCATAACCCGAGACCATGTTCTCTTCCCGGACTCCGCCAAAAAGAGACCATCACGGTCACACACGCTGTTGATTCACTTTAATTAAGTTAAGTTTCAAGTTCTCTACAACCGGACATTAACAAATTCCCATCTGCCCATAACCGCGGGCACGGCTTTCGAAAGTTCAATACCCTGCAGGGGTGTCCCAACTTAGCCCATCACAAGCTCTCACGGTCAATGAAGGATATACCTTCTCCCAGGACGGCCCAATCAGACTCGGAATCCCGGTTACAAGACATCTCGACAATGGTAAAACTAAACCAGCAAAGCCGCCCGAATGTGCCGACAAATCCCGATAGGAGCTGCACATATCTCGTTCTCAGGGCACACCGGATAAGCAATCCGTACAACTAAAACCAACCCTCGAGTTACCCCGAGGTGGCGCTGCAAGGGTCTCTAGTTTGGACCAACACTCAGAGGAGCACTGGCCCGGGGGGGTTTAAAATAAAGATGACCCTTGAGTCTGTAGAACCCAAGGGAAAAAGGCTAGGTGGCAAATGGTAAAACCAAGGTTGGGCCTTGCTGGAGGAGTTTTATTCAAGGCGAACTGTCACGGGGTTCCCATTATAACCCAACCGCATAAGGAACGCAAAATCAAGGAACATAACACCGGTATGACGGAAACTAAGGCGGCAAGAGTGGAACAAAACACCAGGCATAAGGCCGAGCCTTCCACCCTTTACCAAGTATATAGATGCATTAAGTAAATAAGATATAATAACGATATCCTAACAATAATCATGTTCCAACAAGGAACAAACTCCAATCTTCACCTGCAACTAACAACGCTATAAGAGGGGCTGAGCAAAGCGGTAACATAGCCAACCAACGGTTTACTAGGACAAGGTGGGTTAGAGGTTTGACATGGCAATATGGGAGGAATGATAAGCAAGTGGTAGGTATCATAGCATAGGCATAGCTATAGAGCGAGCAACTAGCAAGCAAAGATAGAAGT